>NW_028274813.1:99123257-99274772 GCF_037043125.1 Eumetopias jubatus
GGGGAGAGGGGTCTGGAGGAGATGGGCGCAGGCACCAGTGACAATGAGGCCCCTCACAACTTCTAGCCCGGTGACCTCACTGCCGGGCCAGCCCCACAAAGACAACTGGAGTTTCTGCCAGGAAAGAAATAGAGACTGCTGAAGCTGTTCACTTTCTGAAACAGCATCCCCCCTTCCAGCTAATCTGGAACTATTATTTACAGGGCTCTAGCACGCCCCTTTGTCGTGGAGCGGGCGGATAGGCACCATGAGTCTTCGGCACCCCTGCCCCTCCACCAGCCAGCGCCGCTCACTGGATAATTACCCTGTTGTCTTCTCACCTGGGGGCGGGGAAATGCAAGATGCCCTCTTTCCAAACCGGGCCCATCGCGCTAGCAACACTGGTATTTTTAGAAGCTGTTTTTCTCTGATAGTTTCACAACCTCTAATCTGCCACTCTCCCGATGAATATAAATTAAAACACCATAGTGAAGTCTGGAGACAGAGTTTCTCCCATCATCATCACTGGCTCTGGGAACCCAGGTCCAGGAGTGGGTGGAGCCCTGAATTGTCTCCAAAGCAACCGGGGAGCAGAGGCCAAGCAAGGAGAGGTGTTCCCTGGTGGCTTGCGGCTCTGATGAATGACAGCCAACCAGGTATTAGGGAGGGGAGAAGCACTTGCAAAACCTTCAGGTCTCTGGAGAGCCGGGAGAGCCCAGAGCCAGGGAGCGTAGAGGAGTCTAATTACACCCAGGTGGAAGCCTGCCTGCATCTCACCTGCGAAGAAAAGAGGGCTCCCGTTGAATCGGCTGGGTGGAACGGAGTTCACGGGGGGTGGGGGGGTGTTGGATTTGTAGACTACAGCCTCGAAGTCATTCTCAGATTTATCCCCTAAAATCTGCAAGTGAAGAAACAAAAGCACCCTTTAAGAACAGGTCAAAGGAGCCCTGTCCAAAGGATAGGAGACCCAGTCCTTAGCTCCTGACAACCTTAGCATCAGGAGGGCACACATCCTGTCTACACAACCCTGCCCCAAGAGCCCAGGAAAGCCCTGAAGCCGGCAGCTCAGAAGCTGGCATTTCAAGAAATGAGAGGGCTCCCAACTCCCCAAACTCAAGGGAGAAATAACAGAGGCTTAGTATAGCAAGGCAATGCCGGAGATGGTCAAGGGTGTGGGTCTGAGCCAGGCACGGGATCTCATCCTAACTCTACTGCTTACTAGCTGTGTCATTCGGGCAAGTCACTTTACTCCTCCGTTTCTTGGCCTGTAAAGTGGGAATAGTTACGCTATTACCTCTGTTGTGAGGTTTAAGAGACAACATGAATGTGAAGTGCCCGGCACACCACCTGGAACATAAGAGGTGTGAGGTTAGTTTAATCTGTCCCTCTCCCCGCGACGCCCCTACACCTGAGAGCAAAGTCCTGATGGATTCCCAAGCAATGTCTCTGCTAAATACCAGTTACAGGGTTGTAGCCAGGGATCAGGCAGCAACAACTCCACGGTCCCACCCTGTTGTTCAGTGAGGGGCACCACTCTAGGGACAAGCATCGGATTCAGGCTCTGGTGGGCACTTGCCATTGCTTGACCAGGGGGTCCCAGCACTGCCCCTCCCCCTCCTCCTGGTACTAACCACAGGCTGTCGTGCAAGAGGGCTGGGGATCCCCGGGGGAGCTCCGTGGTGCTGGGAGCACTGCCTGGCACATGATTGCAGGTGGACCCTTTCTGGGGTGCCAACAGACGTGGAGAGTGAGCAGCCTCTCTGCCTGCCCTGTCACAAATGCCCCGGAGCCGGGGGCCCACTCAACTTAGCGGCATTACTGACCCATTTAGATACCGCGACACGGTCCCAGCAAGCCACAGAGCGCCCATTGTTCAGCCTTCCCGGCCTCAGAAAGGGACGGTGCCTGCCAAGTACAGAGGTACCACCCGGATTCTGGCTGCAGAGAGAGGCTCCCCAGCCCTTCCACCCAGAAGCACAATGGCTCTTATCACATGGCCGGGGGCCCAGCTAGCTCCTCAGCTCTGTCTGCGCTGCTGGTTGTGAAGGGCCTGTAGGGGAGGTCAGACAAGGGGGAGGAACCTAAACCGTGTTCTCTGCCTATGGCCATGGAGGCTTTATAGTGTATCTCTGTCATCGAGTAATATTCCTGTAATTATCTAATTTTGCTGGAATTAATATTACTATGTAGCTAGAATAGAAGCATAGAATGTAGCTTGAGTAACTAACCCTTATTCTTAGTATATAGCGGGTCCATCCTAAGCATTATCTTATTCTAAACCTCCCAAAAAGGTGTGAGGTGGGAACTATCGCTCTTTATATTTTATAGATGAGGACAATCCAGAGGACAATCCAGTAATAAGTTACTTGCCCCAAACCAAACAGTCCTAAGGAGCCCAAAGTCCCACTGGGGGAGTCTGACCTCAGTCCTATGCCACTTGGCTCTGTAAGTGTGGGCACTCAAACCTCAGGCTGGTCATGCAGGTGGCAGAGTTCTGAAGACCAAATCTCAGGGCCTAGCAAAGGTGCTCTGCTCAGCAAATGCCACTCCACTCTGCCTTCACTTAGGCTGGCTAACCCAGGAGGCGACAGAGCATGGTGTGGTCCACAGTGGGAGGGATCCAGAGTTAACCTCACCCAGCCTCAGTTTGCACTTAGATAAAATAAGGGTAATGGAGTTGTCAGGGCTCAACGATGTCCATGAAACCATGGAGCAGAGTTCCACAAATACAAGGCAACACTATTTTGATTGTTTTAGCAGTTGCGGTGGCACACAATTCTGGGGACTGCTACTCTGTTGCGCTCTCAGGCCCAACCCACCTGTATAAATCAGTGCCTGTGCATATTTCAAATTGCCAATACCCAACCTACCCAACCTCAGGGAATGAAGTGTTGCAAAATACGGCTTGGGTGGAACCTCTTTAACCATCTGTTAGAGCTGATTTATAATTAACCTTTCACCTGAATGCAAACAGAGAGCCTGAAGTTCTTACTGGTTCTTGCTTGGAAATAATCTGTACTCTTCACTTATAGGCCCTCCCTTCACCCCATTTCCTTAGCAACCTTGGCACTGAAAACTTCCTCACTAAGAAATGCCTCTTTCTAGAACCCCAACCGTGCTGGTCAGACAACAAGAGCACCGGACAGGAGCCAAGAATCTGGGACACTAATTCTGGCTCTGATCTTTGTCTTTGGTGTGGCCTTGGGCAGGTCACTTCCCCACTCTGAGTGACTTAG
Organism: Eumetopias jubatus; assembly: GCF_037043125.1. NCBI lineage: Eukaryota > Metazoa > Chordata > Mammalia > Carnivora > Otariidae > Eumetopias > Eumetopias jubatus. The sequence goes on from NW_028274813.1 coordinate 99,126,473, forward strand.
ATCTGTATCAAAGGCTTCCATGATTCCACCAGTTATTCACTGAGCACTTCTGAGCCTTCTCCAATGCCCCCCTCACCTGCCCTACAGCACCCCACCAAAAACAAAGTATACGCAAACGTCAGAGGTACTCCTCATAATTCTCTCCCTGTGGGAGAGTGTTCCTTCTGAACACTGGTAGGACTCACTTGTGTGCATTCTGCCCTGAGGGGGGAACCATGATGACTTGGTGCCGGTAAATCAGCCCCAAGCTCACAACTATCCCAGCTAACCCTTACTGAGCACAATGGGCCAGGTGCTGTTCTATCTCTTTAAATCTTCACAGCAGTGCTGACGTCGTAAATAACCTCATCTCCATTTTAACAGACGAGGAAACTGAGGCTCAGAGGGTGAACAACTTATTCAAAGCCTCCCGGCCTGTGTGAGGCAGAACCAGGATTCAAACACAGGCAGGCTGGGCCCAGGGCAGACTCTCTTGAGACTGATATATTTTTCCACAAAGCATGTAAACTTCTTGATCAATTTCTTTTTGTACACAGTCAGCATCCGTAAGTATTTGTTCATTAGCATTAGTATTAGTGGAAGGATTAGGCTTATACTTACAGTGTAAGTATATGGTAAACTTTATCCCAACCTTTCCAGAGCAAGTGATATAATATGTTATAATAGATAGAGCCAAACTTCCATAGACTCATAGGATTTGGAAGGACTGTTTTCCCAACTCTCTCTCTTTTTTTAAAGATTTTATTTATTTATTTGAGAGAGAGAGAGACAGAGTGAAAGAGAGGAAGGACGGGAGGGGGGAGGGCCAGAGGGAGAAGCAGACTCCCTGCTGAGCAGGGAGCCCCATGTGGGGCTTGAACCTGGGACTCCGGGATCGTGACCTGAGCTGAAGGCAGAACTGACTGAGCCACCCAGGTGCCCCTCTGCCTACTCTCATTTTGCAAATAAGGGAAGCCCAAAGAGAGTAAGCGAATTACTTCTGATCACATAGCTCACTCCTTGCAGCAGAGCCAGGAAAGGAGCTCCATCCTGTTGGGAGTTCAGTCGTTCTCACTGGTCCTCAACTGGAGCGGTTTTGCAGCCTCACTGCCCCCTGGGACCCATCACATCATCTAGGGACATTTTTGGTGGTCACAATGCGGGAAGAAGGTGCTACTGTCACCTAGAGAGTAGAGGCCTGGGGTGCTGTTCAACATCCTTCAGTGCACAACATACCCCCTAGCAAATAGTCACCCAGCCCCCAATGCGAGCAGTTCTGTGATTGAGAAACCCATTCTATGGAACTGACCAATTCCCTTGGAGGTGCTTTACTCCTGTTTGCTTATGTGTAGTCACCTACAGTTGGACACCTGTCTTATTCATCCTTGGTTCCAGTGCCCAACAAAGTACTTGGCAAGGAGTAAAAGCTCTGTGAATGAGAAGGAGGGAAGACCAGGGGAGGGAGTAAGGGAGAGGGGGAGAAAGGGAGGAAGGAAGAAGAGAGAGAATGACAGAAAAAGATATCAGGCTTTTCTGGCGGACAAAGAAAGCCCCACACTATACATCAAGACCTCTGTTCATGAAACAGAAGACGACTGATTTCTAGCATGTTTTTCCAGAGAGAAGACTAACTCTGAATACTTCTTCATTACGCCTCAGCATAATTTTAGGCCAATTCTAACCAAGTGAATTAAAGAGAGAGCCAAGCCCTGCTACAGAAATTTTCCCCCTATTAAAGTAAGTCCTGATCGATGGGTGTGATGGAGCTGGTGAAGTACAAATGCACTTCCCTTTTTACAAATACCTGGTTCCTTCGAGGTGTCCGCTGGGAAAATTGCTGTAGTTACAGCTGCCACTGAGGAAGACACGCTAGACAGCTCTCGTTCCCAGGGAGCCAGGCTGCGGAGGAGGGCTGGCCCGTGGGCTGTAAATCCAAAGAGCCAAGTACAGTTCATGCCTCTGCCCCCGACCGAATGACAAATGGAGCCCCTGTCAGAGCTGGCAAGTGATGCACCCCTCCTCACCCTGCCCACCATGGCGGGACCATCTGCCAGGCACTCATTCTCAGGAATGGATGAGGGAGAGGGAGAAGTCAGCCTGTGGCTATGGGCAAGGAGAAGGGCTCTCTGAGCTCAGAGACCTCGGGTGATGCCGCTCCTGCCCCTTGGGGCAAATAAGACTCCACTGCCAACCAAAGGAGAGCTGTTTCTCTGTGTTTTCATGAGGGCATGCAGAGCCCCTAGAAAATGCCTTGGAGCCATCAGATAGAAACATGCTTTATGCATTCCTCTCCCTCCCTCCTTCCATAATTCTCCCCAGTGCCCTCTGCATGGGTGCCCTCCCCATCTCCGTTGGTGTGCCTCTTCCAGAAACCAAACGACGCCTCCCACAGGGTTTTTTCCAGACCCCACGCCAAGGCAACGCTCTCAGCACTCCAAGCCCCGACTGCATATGCGCCTCCCTGGCGGGTGCCTGGCACACTCCACCCCCTTCACCTCGCTGGCTGGCAGCAGGGGAGCCTGCCCAGCTGCCAACTGTGTGACCCGCAGCACCGCCACCCCCCAGCTGGGCCAGCCACCGGGTCCACTTGCGCGGAGCCCGTGGAGCTTAGGTGTGAAGACCCCTTACATGCCCAAGCCCCTCCCGAAATAGAGAGAGTAATAAGCCCTCTACTCAACCGGGTATTCGTGATTTTGTATTCCTCTTCCTAAACAGGACCCCTAAGTTGTATCTACAACTCAAGCCCCCCAGGATCTGCTCTCCCCTGCCCGCAGTGCCCTGCATACCTTCTACAAAATAGGTGCTTAAAAAAGATCGGAGGATTGGGAAAAAATGGATCCTGACCACGATCACAATTAATTAGGAATCAGTGTTTCACAAGACAGTGAATATTTGCGTTTCCCTCAGGCAGGCTCTAATCATTCTTCCTCTATTGCTGGACCGAAAAAAACCAATGGTGTCCTCTATCAGCCTGTCCAGCGGTTCTCAAACTCCAGCGTGCCGCAGAACCCCGTGGACGGCTTATTAAAGCACCGCCGGCTGGGTCCACCCCCAGAGTGTCTGGTTCAGTGAAGTCCAGGGCAGAACCAAGAATTTGCATTTCTAACTAGTGCCCAAGTGCTGCCGCTGGTCAGAGGACCGCTGAGAGTCCATGCATTCTCAACAAGGGCGATGCTCCTCAAAGGGGGTGAAAAACAGTTCTTAGGGAGGGGGGACCCAGAAATCTTATTCTTTTTATTACAAAGCAGACATACAGCGCAGTGCAGAAACAGATCTGGCTGTGGTAAAATTTCATGGATGGGCAACTAGGAAATAAATGTCTAAAAAGACTCCTTAGGGAGTAATAATGAAAAAAATTTGATCTGGCCCAGCTTTTTGCTTGGTGTGGAGTCCCCGGCAGCCTGAGCCAGGACCCTTCCTCTCCACCCCATGGCTGAAACTGTGAAAGGAGCACTGGACAGGGAGTCTAAAACCCAGGTTCAAATGCTGGCTCCGCCAAGTGGCAGCTGAGGGCTCCTTCCACCCAAACCCATCTTCGCTTCTATACCGAAATAGAGAAAGTAATATTGACCAAAACTACCCTCAGAGGGAGTGCTATATGTGGTTGGGGGAGATACTTTAGGAGGCTGTTGCAAGGAGAGGGGCGAGTGAGCCCCCAAAGAGTGTGGTGGCAAGAGCGGCACATTAACGCATCTTGCCCTGAGGGTGGGCCTGGTGACCGCCTTGCTTTGCTGGGCAACGGGAGGGTGAGAATGCTCCTTCCAGGGCAGAAGAGGATGACCCCACACAAGAGAGGCCAGGCTGGCTCAGGAAGGACAGAGACTGCTGTTGGCAGCCCAGGAGAGAGAGAAACGCCGAAAACACACACACCCAGTCCTGCTTTGGGCAGTTTGCTGAGTGGCAGCTTTTTAAAGTCTTTCTTCCTCACGCTTATGAATTCTACACTAAGTTCCTTGTCACTAAATAATGCTCAAGGAACCAGTAGATTATTTGGGGGTACAGCCAAGAGGGGTCGAGTCTACATTAGTGTGTTGGTTCAAAAACAGAGACTCCCACGCAGGGACCTGGGTTACACTTTTTATCTCTGCTACGATTCGCCCAGTCTTCCAGGCCCCAAACCGGGGAGCCACCAAACCCCAGAATTAACCTGGGCAGGCCTCTTTCCGGCCCCAGGTCTCTGACTTCCTGAGACCTGCTCCCCTGTGTCTCCTCAGGGGCCTTCCACTTCTCGGCTAGGCCCCAGGCCTGCACCAGTGTTGATTCCACCTCAAGATACCTCATGTAGCCCTTCCTCTCTGCATCTCTGGAGGCACACACCTCCTCGGGGCCTTTCCTATCTCCCCCAGAGCACTGCAGCACCTTCCCCCTTTATACCTGCACTCTTTCTGGAAAAGATTCGAGGCAGCTCAGCATGTGCATACTCAAATGCCTCCATCTTGTCCCAGGGTAACTAACTATCTGAAGGGCATGCTTACTATTTTTTATGCTTTAAGTTTTTTGTTTCTTTTTTCAATTCTACACTCTAGTAGTTCTTTGGTGATGACAGATCTTCCCCCAGAATGACAAGGGATTTAGAAACATTTTCAACTTATTTTTAACGTCTACGTCAATGAACAAAGAAATCATAGTTGGTGACAGGATGGGGAGGAAAGAGGAAGGGAACTTAATTAGCTCTAGCTTTTATAGGGACTTCCATCAGTGCAGGCTGAACTGGGATGTGATATCTGATTGGGTCTAATCCCAAGAAGGAAAGGTACAATAAATTCCCACAAATATATTTACCAGCTTTTACAATGCCATTTTTTAAACTCTCTGCAGAAGCCAATTTCCTCACAAGGAAATTACCACTGCTGAGATTTTTTAGAATAAGCAACCCCCAGATTTCTTTCTTAGCGGAAGTCAGTTCATCAGGATCTAATACTGTGATTCTGAGAACAGACATCAGTGCAATCTTGGGGCCTCTGGCTCTCCACCCTTCTGGAATTTTCTGCAGCCTGAACTTGGGTAGGGAAATCCGAGGATGACAAGATTAACCAGGTATCTGTTATATATCTTGGTGTTAGAGGGCGGGAGTAAAACCCCAGCTCAGCCTCATGCCTGGGTAGGCTAGAATTTAATGAAATCCTGGAGCTGGGCTGGGCTGAGAGAGGCAGTCGCTGAAGGTGCTCAAGGCTGGACCTAAGGACTGGCTAAGTAACTGAAGGGCAAGGCCTGTGAGTGGGAGCCTCTCGTGGGCCTTCGTGACAGCTCTTGGAATGTGGCAAGAAGGAGCTGACTTACCACGACGTCTTTCTCACTCTTTTTCTCTGCTGTTGCTCTCATGTCCCACCCCTGGACCCTTTCCCTCCCCTGAAGTCCCGCAGCACTGTCTGCACGTCTCCCGCACATTGCTGCACCCCACGTCGCTCTTTATGCACAGGACCCACCTCCCCGCCTGACTGTACACGCTGGGACGGCAGGCAGTGACTTACTCACCTTTGTATCCTGAGCACTACCTGGCACATAGCAGGTGCCAAGTATAAATTCCATTAAAAGAAAGAAGCGTGTGTGGAGCATTATTACTCAGCTCCTACACTTGGGTTTGTAAATGTTGTGCTCACCTCCATGTAAGTCTCTCCCTCTTTTGCAAGAGCATTATCATTTAGCTTGCCACCACTCTTTCTTTGGGGTTATAAATGACAAAGCACTCAGCTCCAGGTCACTCATGTGTGGTCATTAGGGTATGATGTTCCAAAATCAGAAGGAAATTTTCTAAAACTAGACTTTCAATAGCTGAAGAGAAGTATAACACGAGTAGGGCATATTCATCCACCCACTTATATGTATTCAGTAAGCAAGTTTGGGGTGTTCCTATGTGCCAGACAGCATATTGGATGAATAAGACATGGTTACCGCCACCCTGAGAAGCTCTCAGCCTGTAGATCTTTCCTAATCATTCAGCAAAGATTCAATGAGCCCAGGAGATAATGAAACACTTTACTTGGCCTTTCTCTTTTTTAGAACAAACACCCCCATCGCATGTGCCAGGCAGCACTGAACATAGTACAAACATGAATAGTTTATACAGATACTTTATGAACATCAACTTTTATCTCTATAACAACTCTATGAGGTAGAGACAATTAATTAGCTATTATTACAGAGAGATCATCTCTTTTAATCCTCACAATTGAATGAGGATGACGTTGCTAATCCCGTGACAAAAATGAAGGAACTGAGGCTCAGAGAAGTTAACTAATTTGCCCAGAGTCACACAACCGATTAGGTGGTAGAACCAGGATTTTATTCTCCTTCTGGGATAAGAGAACTCGGTGTGTTCCTTAAACCTGGATCAGAATCTGTCACCGGATTCAGCGTGTTCCTCACACTCTGATCAGAATCTGTCACCAGATTGGCCTGCTGTTGATTCGGAAGCTGGAGGGAAGAGGGCAGAGGCTCAGGTTACGGTCTAAAAGAAGGAGCAGGGAAAGGTTGTTTGTGATATGACTTTAGGGGCAGCACAGGGCCTAGGATAACCGAGACCCCAGGGACACCAAGGCATCTTTGGCAGGACCCCAAGAGGGCTCTGTCTGCAGGGGCAGGGCCCTGCCTGTGCTCCCGGCGCCCATCATCCTTACCTGCCATCCAAACGGCACCACCCCTGGGGATCTCGTCACCAGGAGGTCAGGCTTCCAATCCACCCGCTCGTTGCAGAGCAGGGTTGAGGACAGGGCTCAGCTCCTCACTGCCCACCAAGGGTACACAGCACTAGAGCCGCTGCCGACACCGGTCTTTGTGAGGCTCCGCACATGCCAGGAACCAAGCACAGAACAAGATTCTGAGAGCAGTAGCAGAAACCATGGAGAGATTGCCTATCAGGACCCACAGTACTCAGAAACCAGGGTAGACTTTACACACACACACATACACACACACACACACACACACACACACACACACACACGCGCTCCCTAGTCCTGTTTCCTCGGGTGGGCATTTTCGTAAGAAAACCAGAGAGTCCCACTACCAAGCCTGTGATCTGTTTCAAGATCTGCCAGGACGTAATTTTCAAGTGGAAAAAAAGAAAAGATTTCTCAGAAAACCCCGTTTTCCGCAGAACTCCGTACCCCAGTTGGAAATCGTCCTCTGACAGACAAGGCCAGAGAACGGCCCCGTGGCATCCTAGTCAGAGTAAAATGAGCTCCATCCAGGCTTCACAGAAACCCCAGGCTCCCCGGCTTAAGTGTCTCCTTTAAAGGGAAGCTATTCCAGCCCCATCTAGGGCAATAACCTCTCAGGGCAGAGGAAAATAAATATGCCACCATCAGGAACCGCAGGGATGAAGTGATCACATCTGCCCCATCTAAGTTTTTCTTTTTTATGCCTGTGACCAGCCTTGGACCTCTCAGAAAAGAGATGGTGTCAGGGTCTCAGGCAGGCAATTCTTCAAGCCAAAGGTACAAAGACATTCCCCTTATCTTCAGGTCTGTCTCTGGAGGGCAAGCCCCCACCCCCCCTCCCAAGGTCAAAGGGGGCTTTTGGGGGCGGCCAGGTGAGGCAGAGCAGAACGGGGTCTGGGTACCGCACCGCTGTGTCCCTCAGCCTTGAGGCCCCGGCTCGGTCTCCCCTCAGCTGCTCTCGACAACTCATTTTCTAGTTTTTTGGTGGTTACGAAAGAATTTGGGTTGTCTTCCTCTTTTTCTCCTTCTCCTGGCAATTTCAAATGTATCAAAAGAAAGGAAATTTCTGCCATGGTCAGAAATGAGACCGAAATAACATGGTGCCATCAAACACCAGTGTCCTCGTCACCAGAAAGCAGCACGCCGGGAGTACCCGACCTCGAAGCACTGCGGCCCCATTAGCACACCACCAGGACAGCGGCCAAGCTGTCCCCTGTTTTATAAGGCCTGACATGCGGGGCACCTGGGTGGCTCAGTCACGGAAGCGTCTGACTCCCGATTTCAGCTCAGGTCATGATCTCGGGGTACCGGGGATGCAGCCCTGGGTTGAGCTCTGAGCTCAACGGGGAGTCTGCTTGAAGATTCTTTCTTCTGCCCCTCCCCCACCCCACAAAACAAATAAATAAATAAAAATGATAAGGCCTGTCATGCTTCTGGTGGCAAAGAAAAGGATCTCCTGGTTCTCAGGGGGTACCGGGGACACAGGCACAGAAGAATAGAGCTCACATGGTCAGATATTTTCAGTCACATGAGTTTCACTCACAAAACCTGAGCCCCACAGAAGCTGGAGTAACCACTCAGGCAAAGAGAATGAGACTTGCTCAGACACTGGGCATCAGAGGGTCCCCAGCTTTCTGCAGCACCTGAAGCCTGACGTGACACGCTGGAAGAGAAGACCTGTCCTTGCACCAGAAAGGACCCAACAGGCAGGGAAGCCACTAGAAGACGATTCGGGGGCTAGGCCAGGGTGGGGCTGGGGGGTGAGAGGCAGACACAGACCCCCGTGCTGACCTGACCGGAGCCTCTGCTCTGTGTATCCCTGCCTCTGACCAGCCAGGTGGCCTCAGGCAGGTGGTCCAATCCCTGAGCCTCAGCTTCTTCATCTTTCAAGGTGGGATAATAAAAGACTGGTCTACTTCATAGCATTGTTGAGAGGACTAAATGATGTAATGTGCCAAAAAAAGCATTTAGAACAGGGCTCGGTGCACAGTGAGTGCTCAGTCGTTGTTGCAGGACTGGCAGCCTGGTGGGCAGGGATTTCTCTGAGTTGGGACAAGCATTCCATGAGTAGAACGGTAGACTGTTCGCATGACCCAGTCCACTGCTGTTAGAATGTTCCTCCCTTTATTGTACCAAGTTGCGTTTCCTTCATACTCCACCCAGCCTCATACCAGCCTTTCTCTTCTTTGGCTAAATATCCCTTCAACTGGTCCTCAGGTGACATGGTTGCCAGTCCCCTCACCCTTATGTCAGTCTTCTTGGAACAAGCTCAAGTTGCCAAATGTCCAGCTCTCCAGCCAGTCCCCACCCAAACCAACAGTCCAAGGCCAAAACCATCACCCCCATCACTGAGCATCCGCTTCCATTCCCGGGACTTCAGATTGCATTCTTGGGGCTGCAGGCCACCGGTCAGCTCTGGGGGAGCCAGCGCCATGCAGCCCCTCGAGCCCCCCATTCACAAGAGGTGGCTGTTTTCTCCTTTGGGCAGCCCCACCACCACCACCGCCACCGCCACCGTGGGCCTCTGAGAGAGGAATCCAACTGCTTGGAGTCTCCTCATGCAGCCAATCTGGAGGGAATTCCTCAGAGGGGATGGCAGTCACCTCAGCTGCAATCCGTCTCTGTCCTCATGGAACGCGCCCTGCCTCGGCTGCACTTGGACCCCTCCACGGCACCTGTCTGCTCTGCTCTGGTCTCACACAAACTCCTGTGTGAGACTCCTTCCCCCACGGCCCGTGCCTTACAACCGGACTCTCCTTAGCCCAGGACAGGAGACACCATCTAGCAAAGAGATGACCACACCGCCCATGGCGTCGCTGGGGACAAGGGCGTTGTTTTGCTGCCTTTGTTGATCTTTAAAACCGCGGCTATGCCAGAACCCAGAAATAGAAGCCACAGCCGGCCTGCGTGGGGGTGGCACACTGGCTCAGCTCTGCCACAAGAGACACTCAACCAGCTGTTCCAGGACGGCCACTGGTGGGGGGAGGGTTCCTGAGCAGGGTAGGGGCTGAAGAGAAAGCACAGCAAAGGGGACCCAGGCACCTTCCCCTCGCCCTTCATTCCCAGTCAGCTGCCCACGATTCCAAATCCAGACCCCTAGCTTCTGAGAAACCCATGCGGGCGGCAATACTCTTTCTCTCCGGATGACACCAACTGCCGGGAGGCCCCTCTGCTAAAGCAGGGGTGTTCTTCCTGGAGACACAGGCTCAAACTGTGCTCGGCTCCAAAGTGGCTGTTTCTCGACTCCCCAGCCCTGCTGGCTTCCCCCACCCCCACCCCTGCTGAAGGCAGACACCACTGGTGTGTCGGGCCAACCAGGCAAACACCATGACGTTTACCTGTACTGATCCACTCAGAAGCACAATTGGTTTTCATAATGGCAAAGCTATTTGGAATTCCTCCTTTTTTTCTCTCACCTTCTCAAGTGTCTTTTTAACCAAAAGAGAAAAACATGTCTGTCTCTTAAAAAAAAAAAAAAAGAAAGAAAGAAAGAAAGAAACTTATGTAAGCCAAACTAACTTAACTTGACCTAGCTCACTATTAAACATACAAATGGGATCACCCCTATTCTTGGAGTGGGATCTGTCATCTGCCTGCAGGTCATGTGACATACCTGGGTTGAATTAGTTCTTTGAATCATGCCTTCCCCCTCCTTCCAGAAAAGTATAGCTAGTTGTTTTACTTGGATAACCAAGGGGGTTCACCAAAGCGGCCCCTCCTAAAATAAGGAGAAAGCAGTGGTCCCTGGGACAAGTTTCGGCTTCTGGAATTCTGGAATGCAGAAAGGGCAGTTACTGGTAACTTTAAAACCTAGACTCTACCAGGCACTGCCACCCTTGCATCAATGAAGCCCATCATCCCCAGAGCAGTGGTGAGTCTTGCCAATTGCTTTCCCGACAAGTGACCGGGGCACAGGTCTCAGGGGTTAACTAGTGCCCAGTGGTCCCTGTGGGGGCAGGGAGAGTCTTAACACTCACACTTTGGTAAAACAGAAAACGCCTTTCCTAGCTCCCTGCTTTCCTGCAGGCGCCTCTCCACTCCCTTTATTAGTGTTGAACTGAACAAATGCATTAATATGGGAATGTTTGCAGGCATCGCCTTTGCTCCGAAATGAAGCTGTAATCTTCCCCAAATGCAGTGCCGGGGGCTAAGGGAGCATCTTTAAGGCTGAAGTTGTTTCTGTACAGGTTGTCATTAGTCGCTGCTTCTTCGATGCCTTTTTCTCCCCATTATTTCTTGCACCCTGTCCAGTGTGAAGACCCAATCAGCATGCTCTACACTGGTGAAAGGACTGTGGGGTTTGAACCCTTCCCTCTTGCTACTTTTTCTCACCAGCCTATGCATCTTCCTTTCTTCCTTCCTGGCATCTCAGCCCTGCTCTCTCTGGGGCACAAGTGGTCGCCGAGCCTCCTCCCTTCACAAGCCCCCAGAGCATTTGTGTCTAGTCCTAAATCAAAGCAGACCACGTGCAGTAACCTTTCTGGTAACTGCCAAAAGGACGAACAAACAAAACCAAGCCAAATGAAGTACAATAAAGAGGATATGTGGGGAATGGGGGTGGGGGGGCACGTTATCAGAATCCTCTCTTTGCTATTTATTCAAATCCATTAGTTCTCCTCAGTGCTGTCTGGAAATATATCAGTCTATAGCCAACGGTTCAGAGAGGATAGAATCCATCGGACACAACACGTTGCCTTCCTGCCAAATGATGAGCCGCATTCATCATTCTAATTCCAGTGCCGGCCCAAGTCTTCCTGAATGTCCACAACTCCCGTCGGACATTCCTCAAATCCCGGGTTTTCTGAGTCAGTGGAGTGGTTGACAAAGCCATGACCGTAGAATCAGGAAGACTCAGACTGGAATCCTAGATGAGCTATCCACTAGCTACAGGAAGGTGACTCCGTCTGAGTGTCAGTTTCCCCAGCTGCAAAAAGAAGTGATGCCAACCAATCCACGGGCCTGTGTGAGAATTACATGAGCACCTGCTAGCCTAGGAGGTGTTCAGTAAATATATATATTGTCCCTCAAAATTCTTTTCTCGTCTAGTAGGCATAGCCCTAGTGCTTTCATGCCTTTCTAAAGCCTAACAGCCATTCTACAGCTTCCCAGCTCTTCAGCAAGCCTGGGCCCTCCGTGGACTCTGAGTGCTTTGCCATATCACTCACAGGGATGCAGCCCTGATGCCTATATGCCCCAGCTTGCCCTGCCTGGTGATCAGGAATCACTCCTATCACTACCTGAGAGCATATCTGTGTTGGAAAGCTGAAAAGCATTAAATGCAAGTACTTCCTACCATGATGATGAGAATTCTATCAGTGGGAATCAGCCATATCTTTGCCAGTCAAAATTTAGTCCTTGTAACTGGTATGACCAATTACATGAATTCAGAACAAAGGAGTTTTTAAAAACAGCAGAAGCTATTTATGTACTATTTTATTTCCATAAGACTTCAATCGATTCCCCAGTTAACAAAAATGTCCAAGTACAGGATTATATTAATTCCTCCATTCATGTGACACATTTATTGGGTACTTTCTGTATGCCAACATTGTGCTAGGTGCTGGGCACACAGTGGCAGACACAAGGGACAAGAACTCAGCTCCCTGGTAGAGGAAACAGATACTTTATTTTGTCAATTCTAAAGCATGCATTTCTTCATATTTAAAATGGCTTTGAAATTAAAAGACATCTTACAAACGCTGGGGCTAGGCCATGGCTGTGAGATTGATCAGAAGTGCTCATATTATCATCACTTCAACTGAGTTTTGTGCATCGTTGGGGCTACATGGGTCAAGCTTCATTGCCAGTTAAAATGTTTTTGAAAATACTAACCTATGATTTGCATGCAAAAAGGCATGGAGACAGTGTGAAGGCATACATTTGACGTTTATTATTGGAGAAACGACAGCTATCCCATAATTTTTTACAAAGTAACAAACAAGTGGTTTATGGGAAGATAATCACAGTATAGGGAACGGAACGGTGCTTTACTGAAGCTTGTGCAAAAGGCTTGTCCGTTACACTCTAACCAAAGCAACTAGCAGAAGGAAACTGCCAAACCCCCAAAATAGATGAAAGAAATCTCAAAGCAATGAGATGCTACTGTGACCAATCCATGCATGACACAGGGCTATCATTAGGACATCATGTCATAGCTTAATTTGTAGACTTCTTTTTTTCCTTTTTAGTGGTGTATAAAGCAATGGTGTATCATACTAACCATGGCCTGTTAGGCTCAATGAAATACTGTAATAAACAAGTAAGCAAAACAAAATCATTCCAGATCTTGAAAAATGTTATGAAACAATCAACAAAATGCTAATAGGGAATAACAGAACAACCAAATTTATACAGAGAGGTCAAGAAAGGCCTCCCTGAGAAGGTGAAGTTAAGGAGAAGCCAGCCCTGCAAAGAGCCAGCACAGAATTCTAGGCAAAGGGTATGACTAGCACAAAGGCCCTGAGGTGGGAAAGTGTTCTGTGTTCTGGGAGGATTTTATCACTGGTTTTAAGGTTCTGGTCTGCTTAGAAGTTCGTAACAACATCATGAGGCCACAAGCAAGTTCTACACATAGTTAACCTGACATATAGCAAGCATTATAATAAAAATAATTTGGAGATTATAGAAATATTTATGATACTTCATCCTGATAAATACATAGTGTCTACTGTAGTCTAATTATTCTGGTAATGGCATCACCACCCACAAAGAAATTCAGTAGTAAATAATCATGAGGGGAGGGGAATGAATACCCAATTCTAAGGCAGATCTCACGTTTCTGCCCTCTTTAGTTTGAGTGTGTTTTTCTCTGACATTGTCCTATGCCTTATCTTGGCATCATTCATGCAGAGCTTGCCCTCTCAGCTGGGCCATCCACTCCGTGTACTATTCTTATGCCACGTTTTACTAAGGGGACTCCGCCTCTGTGGCAGGAGAGAAGAAGTAGTGAAATGGCTAAAAGGGCATCAGAAGAGAAATAAGGAGCTAGAAAGGTCCTGGCTAATTCACCAACTCAGTGCTCACCCCTAAACAGATTGATGCAGCTGTCCTCCAAGGAATAGCACCTACTCCAACCACAGGGTACCACACCATGAAGGCTCACAGTTAGGATTCTCCTGGGACCAGACAGGCCTGATTTCAAATCCATGTTTTCCCACTGACTGGCTGGGGGCACTGAGCAAGCCTCTGAGCCTGCGTTCCTCCATCTGCTAAAGTGAGGTGTTAAAGCCTCCCATGCAAGGCTGCTAGGGGATTGAATGAAATTACTTTGCAAAGTGCCTGGCTCTCAGCGTCCCTCACCTGAATGGGCACTTTATTATATCTCTGTCTTCCAACCTGGCCCTGCGTTGGAAAGACAGCACAGACGTGCCATACGGAGGACAGGCACATTCTCTTTGGCTCAACAGCCTCTTGCAGCTTCCTAACCAGAGACCTTGTAGGCACCTTTAATTCTCCAGCCAGCCGAGCGGCACAGAGATGTGCCCACAGCATGTGAGGACCAACCCAAGCTGAGAGACAGCGGAGCAAGAACCGCCCTCTGAACCATGGTTGTGGACCTTCCGCAGCCCCAGCCCACGCTCATCTGTGGCTTGCACTGGCTCTTCCATAGCAGAGAGAACAGCTTTCATAGGGAAGACTGTCTCTTTCCCAGCATCCTTCCCATGGAGAAAGATGGCACCCCACAGGTTGCCCTGAGTCTCCTCACTGTCCCAACCGCAGAAAAACTTACACGTGCTTCTTTAATCTATGGGCATGTAGACTAACAGAAAATGGAACCCTCCATGTGCCAGGCACTGTGCTCAAGAGTTTACAAAATTCTTATTTCATATAAAACGCTGTTATAAGGTCATGAGCCTTAACCTTGTCTATTTTATTTCCTGTTTTATTCCTAGTATCTAGCCTAGCATGTAACTTCTTAATATATGTATATTCTTTTTGTTCTCTCTAAATTATTTATATGAATAGATGAATGAGTAAATCAAAGACTCCATGAGAGGATATCAATAAAACCCCTGGCACATAGCTGGCACTCAATAAATAGTAGCTTCTTCCATTGTTTTTCTGTTTTTCCAACTTGCCCCTGCCTCAGCAAGACATCTAGACACCCCCTCCACAGCGCAAGGTGCATTCCGTCCACTTCGGAGCTGTCACTCAGCTCATAAATGAGGAAGCTGAGGCTCTGAGGAGGTTGCATGAGTCAGCAAAGGTCACAAGGCCACTGGGGGACCAGGGCCTGGGACCATGGCTCCCTACTAGAAACCTCCAAGTCTGCAGAAATCACTATACTAAGACAAAGGGATGTTCTCCTTTATGCCATGTAGTCCAGTTTCCAATGACCTGCACCGGGCCGATCCAAACTCAGTGGCCCAAAGGCCCACAGACTGTTGTCCTGAAACTCAGTGAGAATGACACATGGCAAGGAAGGTGTCAGATGGCGTCCATATGGCGGACAATAGCACTTCCCTCCGGGTATACTTAAGCATACGGAGCACTGGTACAATATCTCATCTCAGCACCTCAACTACCACACCTGGAAGGCATAATTATGATGTATATTTTACAGATGGGGAGGGGGCATGAATTGGTTAAGAGACCCCCCCAAGGTCACTCAGCTGATGCCTGCAGAATCAAAACTAGAACCCAAGACTCCTGACTCCCCCATCCTCCTGTCTTCCTTCTGCGCTACATGAAATGGTGCAAAATATGAATTCAATGATCGTCCACATTCGTATGTCATTCTGGCATGTTTCCAGCTAAGACTTCCCAGCCGCTGATCCACCTCAAAGGTATCCTCAGTTTTTCTCCCCTATTCCTTTGTAGTGCCTGGGGAAGGAGCGTGGTGAAAGGAAAGTAACCAAATCCTCATTAAAAGCGAGGCACGGACTCAAGGAAATGTAGGCAATAAACTCCTTGCACTTACCCTAGGGCTCTCCGGTGATGATGGCAGATGCTACAGGAACATGAGTCCTATGACTTTGTCCTCAAAGAGCTTGCAGTCAAGGTGAGGAAGTGAGCCAGTCATAAAGGAGAGCCCATCACAATGAGGCTCATTCCACAGGCATCCTCCAGACCCCACTGCAAAAGTTCATCTTTGACCTCCATCCAACTAAGCTAAACAAAAAACACCAACCAAAACAAAACAAAAGTAAAAAAAAAAAAAAAAAAAAAGTACATAGAAAAGGAGACGCAGGGGAGCATAGAAAAGGAAAAAAAAAAAAAACAACACAGAAACCTCCTCCAAACTGATGACTGTTTCATCCCAAAGGACGCCTGACCTTTCCAAGGCATCCTGCCACTGAAGATGTCAATTTCTCACAGCGCGCAGCCCCCAGATTCCACTTGGCACAGCCTGGAATCAAGGAGTTCATTTAATGGAAACTTAGCTGATTCAGATTTCTCTAAAATTCCACATCCCATTCTGACAAGAAGCTGTTTTGAAAGATGACACTCCCTTGATGTGAATTTGCAGCCTGCCCCATTAACAGGGCTTCACTCAGAAAACATTTTTAGATCGACCCCGTTCTAGACTCTTGCTCCCAAGGACAAACTAGGAGAAATTCTGCACCAGCTCAAACCTTTCTGAGCTCTTTGATGATCAGAAACAAGGGAAAATATTAGAATGAATGTGATTAATCCAAATATTCTGAACAACCTTCAAAGCAAAGCACACAGCTCCTGCCGAGTCGGCCCCTGTGGCCCTGATTCCTATTAGCCAAGCCAACCCCTTAAAAAAAAACAAACAGATCTCAGAACAATGGGGGGAAGCATTAAAAATCAAAGGTGAGGAAAAGAAAAAGGAAGAGGAAGCAGGTAAATGAATGAGGAAAGAGGATTGGAAAACTGGCTGCGGTTAGCATGTTTCATAAAAAGAAAAATGTGAGGTGCTCAAACGACACAGCCCCCTCCAGGAAGCCCCCATGGTTCACTCTTGTGCCACTCCACAGTCTGGAGAGACCCCAGGGCATCCGGCATCTGTGCCCTGTCTCCTCACCCGACTGGCTGAGCGCTGTCCTCCCCATACGCAACTGCATCTTTCTGGGGCACGGTGGGAGGGGCGTCCCCATTTCCAAACCTCAGAACCATTTGCTCTCAGAGAAACACACATTTCCCCAGCCTTAGCCAACCTCGCCCAGCCGGAAAGTCGTAATGCTGAATTACTAGCATCTCAATCACTTCTGTGACAAGCTGGTGACAAGCTGCAATGTGATGAGTGGAACAATCAGATGTTGTTACAGGCAGGAGGAATGAGGAGAGAAGAACAATAGAGTGGTACAGTAATCGTCATCCTCATCACCCTGGCCCCCATTTGCATAAAATTTATAATTGCCAGGATAACAAAATGAGCAAGAGCTCCTGTTCGCCATCAGACAGACCTGAGACCAAATTCCAGGTCCTCCCCCTTTTAGTGGTGTGAGCCTGAGCAAGTTTTCTTGATCTTTCCAAGCCTCAGTTTTCCATCCATTAAAGGTGGAGAATGATCTTTACTTCAAGAGATTGCTGAGGAGTTTGAATGAAATAATGTCGGAGAGGCATTTGTACATTAGAAGTAATATGAGTGCTGGTAGTTTTGGCATTATGAGTAGTATTTCTATTATTTCAACTAGTATTATGTACTATTTCATTTCTCGTTTGCCTCATGGAGGAGAGATAGTTTTAACCTTATTGGGCTGAAAGTAAAACAGAGGCCCAGAAAAATTTGGTGTCTTTCCAGGAAATACAAGAAGTTAGTAGGGAAACTAGGCCTGTGTATTACTTTCTTACTGCTTCTGTAACAAATCACTACTGATTTAGTGGCTTAAAATAAGACAGGTTATTACCTTACAGTTCTAGAAGTCAAAAGTCCTAAAATCACGGTATTGACAGTGCTGTGTTTCTTCGGGAGGCTCAGAAGAGAAAATCCAGTTCCTCCTTCAGTTTCTAGAGGCTACCTGTGTTCCTTGGTTCATGGCCCCTCCCGACATCTTCAAAGTCTACAGCTTTTCTCTTATAAGGACCCGGGCGAGCCCATCCAGATAATCCAGGATAATCTCCCCATCTCCAGATCCTTAACTTAATCGCATATGCAAAATCCTTTTTGCCATATAAAATAAAATTCACAGGCGCTGGGGACTAGGGCATGGCCATCTTTGGGGGAGAGTCATCATCTAGCCTACCCCAAACCAGAGCCTGTTCTGCAGAGTATAATTATTTGGGGTGGGTTGGGGTTTTGCTAGTTTTTGGTGTCATTTTGCTTTAAACTCTCATTTATTTATTCAGCAAATACTTTGTGCAGGGCACATTTATAATTTATAACTTGCTCCTCTCTAGATATAACCACATCAGAATCTAGCTTCATTAGTGTGAAATAAAAGAGGTCTCTCTATATACATGTCCTAAAACATCACTGAAGCCCAGACTTTAACAGTGAAAAGGACCTCGGAGGCCATTAGGCAATCCTCTAATTTTATAGAAGGGCATACCCAGACCCAGATGGATGACATGACAGTTCCAATGTCAAATAACAAGCTGGTGAGAAGTTTGGAGGGCCTGGATTAGAACTGGAGGAAGAGAAGCAAACTGAGAGGCATTTAGGAGACAAAATCAGTGGGATTTAGGAACCGGCTAGATGTGGGATTCAAGAGATGTTAAGAATCAAGGGTGCCTGAAGTTCATAGCTTGGGGGTGCCATTCACTGAGCTGGGGATATAGAGCAAAGGGAACACATTTTCTAGGGAAAATCATGTATTCAATGTGTTCTGGAACTTGGGCCTCTTTTTGTAGGACTAGCTTAGCATCATTGTGAAACTTCCAGTACTCTTTCTCTTTTCCACATGCTCTCAAAAGTGTGGGCACAGGGCTGTAATCTTCATCTGACCATCAAAGTACTTTTTTCTCATTAATAAACTTTTTTATTTTATTTATTTTTTTAAAGAGAGAGGGGGCACAGAAGGAGAGGGAGAGAGAATCTTAAGCAGACTCCACACCCATCACAGAGCCAGATGCGGGGCTTGATCTCACAAACCCTGAGATCACAACCTGAGCTGAAATCAAGAGTCAGATGCCTAACTGACTGAGCTACTGGGGCACCCCGACAAACATTATTTTTAGAGCACTTTTAGGTTACAGCAGAATTGAGAGGAATGAGAGAGTTCTCATATGCCCCCGCCCCTACATATGCACAACCTCTTCCACTAGCAACAACCCCCACCAGACTGGTATATTTCTTACAATCGATGAACCTATCTGACACATCATTATCACCCAAAGTCCATCGTTTACATCAGAGTTCACTCTTGGCATTGTACATTCTCTGGGTTTTGACAAATATATAAGGACAGGTATCCACCATGATAGTATCCTGCAGAGTAGTTTCACTCCCCTAAAATTCCTCTGTGTACCACCTATTCATCTTTCCCTCCATGCCCCCCACCCAGCTCCTGGTGACCACTGATCCTTTTAATGGCTCCCTAGTTTTGCCTCAGTGCTTTCACTTTCCTACTTATACCAAGCCTTGGGGATGAGATTCTGTCCCATGATTTACCAATTTACATTTGCCCCAAGGCAACGAAGATGGCGGCACACCTCTATTTGATCTTTAAAGATGTTGCTCCGCTGTCTTCTGGCTTCCACGGAGATGTCTGTTAAATTCTTTTGCATTCCTTAGTATACAATGTGGCTTTTCAGTCTGACGGTTTTTAAGATTTCCTCTCTACCACTGGTTTTAAGCAATCTGATGATGCTGTGCTTTGGTGTCTTTTTATCATATTTCCTGTGCTTGGGGTTCATCAGGCTTCTTGCAGGTATGAGTTTATAGTTTTCATCAAATTTACACATTTTTCTGCCATTATTCATTCAGACATTTTTTCTGTCCCCCTCTCTTTCTTCCCCTTTGGAATCTCCAATTACACAAATATGAGGCCACCTAAAATTACCCCACAATTCCCTAAAGCACTGTTCTTTTATTTTTGGTCTTTGTTCTCTCTGTGTTTTTGTTTTGGGTAGTTTCTATTGCTATGCCTTCAAGTCCACCAATCTTTTCTTCTGCAATGCCTGATCTGTCGTTAATCTCACCCAATGTATTGTTCATCTCAGACATCATTTTGTCAACCTGGAAGTTCAATTTCGATTTTTTTTTTTTTATATCTCCCGTATTTCCTCCCACCATGCTTACATTTCCTTCTCCCTTCTTGAACATACGAATACAGTTATAACAACTGTTTTAATGTTCTTGTCTACTGATTTTATCCTCTCTTTCATATCCAGGTTGGTTTCAGTTCATTGATTTTTCTCCTCATTATAGGTTGTATTTTCCTGCTTCTTTGCATGCCTGGTAATTTCCTATTACATGCAAGACAGCATGAATTTTACCTCATTGGTGCTGGATAGCCTTGCATTCTCTTAAATATTCTTTGGCTTTGTTCTGGGATGCACTTAAAGTATTTGAGAATCATTTGATCCTTTTGAGGCTTGCTTTAAAACTTTTGTAAGGTAGAACCAGAGCAACCTCTAGTCTAGGGCTAACTTGCCGTGCTCCTGAGTGATAACTATTTGAGTCTTCTAGCCGATGTCCTATGTTTACAAGGTTTTTTCACTCTGCTGGTGAAAACACAAACTCTTCCCAGCCCCACGAGTACCTGGGGATTGTTCCCCTACTCCTTTCTGGTCATTCTTTCCCCAACTTCCCATGTCTGTGCTCATCTCTATCAGCTGAAAACTCAAGGGGACAGTTTGCAGACCACCAGGGCTCTCTCCTCCCCAGCACTCTTCTACGTAAGCTCAGGCTGCCTGGAGTGAGACTCCCAGCTCTGTCTCCCCCACCCCCAGGAGGGGCCCATCCGCTGGAAATGCTCCCCAGGTGGCAAACTGGGGCAATGGTAGAGCTCTGCTTTTCTGCTTCCCCAGCATAGGACAAGTTCACTGTCCTATGCTGCTTATTGCCAAATGTTTGATGACTATTGTATCTTATATTTTGTCCAGTTGTTTAATGTGAGAAGATAAATCTGAATACTCTTCTCCCATCTTGGCTGGAAGCAGAAGTCTTTTGCTATACACGTTTGAATACTAGAATTTGAGGTGGCTCGCTTAAAAAGATTCAACCCATCACAACCCTGTATTGAAGCAGGCAAGCGAGGTTCTTGTCTCACAGAGTTGAAGGATGAATCTCGCAGACAAAGGGGAGTGAGTAAAGTGATAGAGTTTTATTAAATGAAGATACCTAAAAAGCTCTCAAGAGTGAGAGGGGTCCCAACAGGGTCACCAACATGGGCAACCACGGGCAGTCTTTTATTTAGAACTGACCAGGGAGCTTGTGGTGTTATCATTCTTGTGATGTCTTGGTTTGAGTAAGGACTGGTAATAACATCTTTAATGGCTTACTTCTTTTTAGGGTCTGGTTATTCTGTGTTGGTCACAGGTGACTGTCATAAAAAAAGGCATCTCCCCACCACAAACACACACACCTGGGGTAGGGTGGTCTGATTTGTTCCCTTATCTCTGGTTTCCTTAAACCTTAGCATTTAGGGGATTTCTGTGAGCCTGATCCCGTAGCCCCCTACTTATCTCTCCATACCTAACCCTGCCTGTCCCTTACTCAGCATTAAGATTCCAAACAACATGGCTTATATTATTAATAATCACAATACGATGCCCAGCTATTCACGTTCCACACTATTCGTTACCACACCGAGTCTCCCTTCAACATTGTATTTGAATAGAACTATTTACTGCCTCACTTTGTTCTCTTATTGACTCACAAAGCAAAATTCTTCAATGTTCTAAGAAATGTCTAAGGTCTTTTTGCACCAGCTTTGCACAGCATGGGACCTGTACCTCTTTCTCACAGAGTGTTGTACCCCCGTCAACTTTCCATGGCATGACACACTAAGCCGAACAATATGCCATCAAACATTGTCATAACGTTCCATATCCTCACCTACGATGGCCTATAGCCCTCAGCCTCTCGTGTGACAACATCAAACCCAAGATTCAGCACGAAAAATACCTTGCTTTTCTGAAGTGAATTCCTTTGAGAGGGTGGGGGGATCTCACAAGAATTGAAAAGGGAATTTCAAGACTGCAAGTTCCTGTGTGGAGAACCACAACCTCAGAGAATTTGCAGGGACATTTGAAGCCCTGCCCACAGTTCCAGGAAACATCCTTTGTAGATGAGCTCCTTCCCCACACAAGTGTGAGAATGAGGCTATGGCCCGGGAAACTGAACACAGGGAAACAGAAATCCCGCTGGAAATGTTCTTGCACTGACATTAGACACAAAAACATCCATATACGCTTGCTTTGCTGTCACAGTCAAATAAAATAATAACATGTAAGCATTTCAAAGCAATTTCATTGACACTCTCACTTGATCCTGACAAGTCTGTAAGTAGGAGAGGCGGGCGGCACAGTTCCCAGCAAAAGATGAGGGAAGTGAGCCTCGCAGAGGTTAAGTGATTTGAACAAGGTCAAATGGCTAGTTGGTTGGCAGAGGAGGGCCTTGAACTTCTAGGGGTTTTCTATCTCTAAGTTAAGAGCTTTTTCCATTATGCTCTGTTTCTTCTCTTCTTGTATCAGAAAAGGGAACGACCTCCAGATTCAGTGTTGACCGTAGACCAAGGCTGCTCAACAGCAGCTCCATTTACATTTTGAGCCGTATCATTTGGAAGGGGACTGGGGGTATTTCCATCCTGAGCACTGTGGGATATTTTGCAGTATCCCTGGCCTCCACCTACTAGATGTCAGTAGCAAACTCTGCCCCAGTCTTGACAAGCAAAGATATCTCTAATTGGCTACCATATTGTCAAATGGCCCCAGCAGGAGAGGGGAGACAAGATGGCCCCCCCCATTGAAAACCACTGGCCTGGGGGCACCTGGGTGGCTCAGTCATTACGTGTCTGCCTTAGGCTCGGGTCATGATCCCAGGGTCCTGGGATCGAGCCCCACATCAGGCTCCCCGCTCAGCGGGAAGCCTGCTTCTCCCTCTCCCACTCCCCCTGCTTGTGTTCCCTCTCTAACGGTCTCTCTCTCTGTCAAATAAATAAATAAATACATCTTAAAAAAAAAAAAGAAAGAAAGAAAGAAAAAAAAAAAAAACACTGGCCTAAATGTCCAAGAAAGCTGCCACCGCGTTTGAGGAAGTGTCAGTGCTGAAGTTCGTTCTGTAAAAAGAGAAATATAAAGGGGAATTGAAGCTTGTGCTTATGCCAGTGAGCCTAGGACCGTGGAACTCAGCAGTGAGGGACTGCAGTTGCTCAGCACCTGGGAGTTTATTTAAAAGCTTCTCTTCTTGGCCCTGCCCTGAACTTAATCTTTTGTGTTCACCCCTTCAGGCTCAGCCAACCCGGCATAACCCAAACCACTTTCCAAGGAGACATTTCCAGAAGGCAACATGGAGTTCGTTAACTTGACAAAAGGCAATATGGCACGGTAGCTAAGTTGCAGGCTCTGTACATGCAACAACAAGAATGAACTTCACATACTATTGAGGGAGAGGGGCCACACACAAAAGAGTATGTGCTTTATGAATCCACTTCCCCGATGCTCAAGAATAGGCAATATTATTGTCCGGTGAGGGGAAATCAGGACTACTATTACATCTTGGTGGTATTCCCTGGAGACAGGTTTGGGGGATCCCTCTGGGAATGGAAATTTTCTCTGACTTGTTCTGGGTGGTGCCTACACTGGTTATAAACATATGTAGAAATTCGCAAAGCTATACAGTCAGGATTTGTGCACCTTACTGTGCATAGGTTATACTTCATAAAATAAATAAGCTTCATCGCCTTAAAAAAAAAATGTCAACTCTGGAACCAAACTGCCTGTGTTTGAGGATGACTCTGGCTTCCTCAGAGTGTCTTGTGAGAGGTTAAGGAATTGAGTGGGGCTCAGGAAGCACACAGTGAGTATCAACATCACTGTACTCAAAAGGACCAGGTTGCAACCAGCCAAGCAATGCAAAGGATTGAGAGAGGTGCTTCTGAACACCTCTGTTGTCCCCTTTGCCCCACCCCACCACTGCACCAGATGCAGAGTGTTGCATATGGTACATACATGATAACTCGACCTAGCCCCCTCCTCTATAGGTAGGCCCCCGCCCCCCGCCAGTGATCAAGACAGGCACGTCTGCCATTATTCTCTGTCTTCTTTAGTTCCTCCCGAATTCTCTCAGGAGGCTTGCTCCGGAGCTGCCCCTATTTGCAGAGCTCTTCATCAATAGACTGAATATTTACAGAACACAGCAGTTTTGATTAAACAGTTCATTTCACTGGAGACTGGAGTATTGTACTGTGTCTGCTTATGAGTTATTCTTGGCAGAAGCAGCCCTTGCTCTGAGCATCCATTTCTTTACATTGCAAGGCCCAGCCTAAGAAGGACCGCAGTGAAACAGATGAAACGAGGAGCAGATGGGGTTGCTCTGAACCTTTCCCCCAACTGTTTCTTGGTGGAGTTAGCACGGTATCTTTGCTGCTACGTGCTCCTTGCTGCTTCTTATTCTTCCCTTTGGAAACTGCGTCAGGAAGAAATAAGCAAATGCAAGAGCACGTAGAAAGAGCATTCGGTGGTATATTGGCAAACCCGAGTTCTAGATCCCAGTTTCCAGATGTGGGGTTGATTAAAATGTGTTTTCTGCACCACAGTTTTTGTTTCCTTTTAATCCGTTAAGTGAGTGGTCTAGATTTGTGGGTTTTAAACCTATGTCATCCATGGAAACCCTCCTACAAACAGAATCCCAAGCAGAAAATGCTGAAACCTGAAGGCATTGTTGTTTGGATTAAAACGGAGGTGGGCAGTCAGGAACCTTCCCTCATGACTTCTGCATCCCCTCCCCTGCAACAACCCCCAGATCCCTTGGGCTTGGGATCCCAGGAGCACAATTTGAGAACAATTCAACTTTTTTTTTTAAAAAAAAGATCATTTCCCAGCCAGCTAAAATACTGTTCTAAAGTGGCCCCATTTCTATTCACCCCACAAACTTTAATCAACGGACCCTCCGCACTTCAAAAAAACCCATAAATAAAATTCTGCATGCCACAGATCTGCATGGGAAAAGACTATAAGGAAATACACAAAAAAGTCAAGAGCGTGGTCATCTCTGGCTGACAAGGATATGACCACAATGATCACAGCAGCTTTCACACGGTCCTCACATTCCTGCGTCACCACCTACGACATCTTGCCTGTCTCTAAGTACCCAGGTCTTCATCCCACACGTAAGGTCTTGCCTTCATTAGAACAGCTAGCGCCAGCTTAGCCTTCAAGACACATACACACACACACACACACACACACACACACACACACACAGTGTGAATGCAGCTCTACCAGGATGCATGCATGATGGAAAACTGTCCTCCAACAGGATTTCCTCAAGTGTGTCCCATGGGATATCAGTCCCAGAAACGCAGGGCCACACAAAAGAATGTGGGGGGAAGGGCCTGCCTGCTCCAAAGTAATTGTGTTTGGGAACCACTGCATTTCATTTGCCCTGGCTAGAGATTAAATGCACAGTAAGTAGTGGCTTAACGTCTCTGTCTGACCAACAGGAATCCTGATTAATATTACTTAATATAATTTCTCAAATTTATTTGACCACAAAATTATTTTTTCCCCATCAGCCCTATTAATGTCTCAACAAACAGTTTCAGATCAGAAAAGCCTGCACAAAAGCAGTTTTTAAGAACTGAGTATAAGGCTTGAAAGAGACCGAAGAATTACAGAAAGGAGGAAAAGGAAGGAGATGGGCTCAGGGTCTGGAGGACTCAGAGGTGAGGACAAACAAAGGACCACCCGTGATTCCAAAGAATGTCTGGAACTTTCTTCTTATGCATTAGTGCCTTTTTTCCAGCTCATTCCTAGAGAGTAGACAGAGGCAGGGATCGCTGTGTTAGTAGTCCATCAGCTCATAACACCGAAGGGGACTATGGGTATTAAAAGTGACACAGTGCAGGGTCCCTGCCTCTACCCTTCCCTTCCTCTCAATGTGGGCTCACTGTGACAAATCTCTTCTTAGGAAGAGCAGGAAAATGAAATGATCCTGTTAATTCAATCCAGCAAATAACCCACCTCTTTGCCAGCTTCATGCTAGGGTCTGGGACCACGTGGGTGCATAAGACACACCAGAGGGCCTAGCTGGGAAGCCAGCAAAGAGACAAAGAATCCCTGCCTCGGGATCTGCACAGGGGCCCGGGAAGCACACAGAGGGGGCCCTTCTCCTGACCAGTTGTCAGAAGGTTCCTGAAGGACGCATTATTGTTCCTTCAAGCTGAAGGCTGAGGTGTAGGAAAGGGAGCAAGACCTGGTGGAGGCAACCGGAAGAGCAAAGTCACGGAGGCAAGAGGGCGGGCGGGCAGGGACCTCCCACTGGCTCCGGCTGCAGCCAAGGGTCAGAGTGTATGGCAGAACTGGGAGCATGCGGACAGAGAAGGGCGGAAAGACCAGGGCAGCCCCCAACAAGTCAAGTGGGTTAGATAGAAGTCCAAGCCTTGATGATGACTAAGACAAAGATGACTGTGACCTCACTCTCCTTCTCTTTCTCTCCTGGTTGCGGGAGCGGTTGGGGGAAACAGCAAAGGACTTGGTCAGAAAGAGAGTTGTTGTGAGAACACCAGGATGCCCTACCCCCTGCCCCCGTCTGTCCTTCTGCTGAATCCTGGCCGGGCTGGGTCCGGCCCTGCCACCTCCTCCTCCTCTGCTGGAACCCCAGTGCTCCCATCCAGACCCCTCACGCTTTTCCTCCCTAGCCTGCGGTGGCCTGCTTGCCCTACCCCAGCCCCCCCATGGGGCGACTCCACCCTCCTTCCTCCAGAGCAGCCACCCCTCAGCCTCCCCTGCCCCCAGCTCCCAAGGACCTGGGGTGCGCCCCGCCCCCTGCAGAAGCAGGGAACGCGGGACACCACGCGCCGAACAAGGCCACACTGGAAACAGAATAGGGAGGCAGCCTCCTCCTAGAATGCATTCTCTTCAGGGTAGATGCCGAATTCTAGTAACACATTCCTTGAGGTGTTTTCAAATCCAGACCCACTGGAGCCTTGTTCCGGCCTCACTCTGGGCTAAGGCCTGGGCTCGCTTCCAGCCTCCGACCGGCTCTGGCTGTGGTCCTCACTCTGGCCTGGCTAGCAGCACTTAACCGGATGGCCTCACAGCCCCAGCGCTGCCTCCAGCCCCGGGCCCCCGAGTGCCCACTCGTGTCTGATATGCCCTTGCTCCTGGATGAACGCCACTTCCCTCTGCCAAGACCTCAGGAACTGCCACCTCCGGCCACACCTTCACTGGCCTCGCGGTACTTTGACCACGAGGAGAGAACACCTCACGGCCACCTCCATCTGGGACGGCGAGCACGAGTTGCCTGGTTTAAAGACTCGCCAATTTCCTCTGGAGTTCAGTTTCTTCCAAAGGGCCTGGCACATCTCAGCTGCCAGTATGAACTGTGAGTTCCCGGAGATGCCGATGGCACTTTCCAACATTCATCACTTTTGACACATCTAAAATATCCTCGTTCCCAGCGCTCCATGAGCACCAGCCCAGATGGACGGGCTGCCGAGGAAGTGCCAGTCTGGGAGAGGCCCCCGGCAGAAGCTTCCTGATGGAGAAGCATGTGCTCTCCTCTCCCTCCCCCTGCCCCTTCTGAAGCCGAGCCGGTGAGTGGGGGCCGCTGGGCCCTGACACAGCCTTCACGGCCTGGCTTCCAAGCTCCAAGCCAGCTTCCTTCTGCAGAATTCCTCATACCTTCGCTCCCCATGGCTCCCAGCACTTTGCCATCTGCCTGACTCCGTTTTCCCAGAGAGGAAGCTGGCTATTTGGGAAGTTCTCCGTAGAGTCACCTTTACTCTTTTAGGTCACTTGGGAAGGATTCTGACCCCTTGAACTATCTATTCAACAGCTGAAGTCAAGTGTCCCCGGGGGTCAAGGTGAGAGAAGGCATGGCTAGAGGCATGAGAGGCACATGCCTAGCCAGGCCAAGAGGTAGGCCAAGGAAGGTAGATGAGGCTAGCGGAATCTTTGGGCCTCCATCAGGCCCTGAGAGGTCAGCTTCCAGAGCCTTCTGGGGCCCAGGAGGGGTCCAGCGGCAGATGCATAGCATCAGGACAAATGTGCAGGTACAAATAGGAAACAAGAGGCTGGGCTCTTTGTGTTGTTCAAGATGATTTTTGAAGAAGTAAGACATTCACATGGCTCAGATGAAAAGAGTATAAGATGGATAGATTTGCAAAGTCTTGCCTCTCTCCTCATGTCTTTATCCATTTTGCCGCCCTGTCTCCCACTATGGGTAACCACTTCTTTATTAATTTCTCCTGGATCTTTCCAATGTGTCTTTATGCAGATAAAAGCAAATGTGGATTTATTTATCTCCCACTTCTCAACAAAAGATAACACACTCTAGATGTCATTCTTTACTAGATTTTTGTCAGGTCGCAATCCATTCTAGGTATCTTCTCAATCAGTACAGTGTTTCTTCAGTACAGCTGCATGGTATTTCATTGAGGCCCATGCCCCAGTTTGGTCTTCTGGTCTCCAGATGGACACATGGGATGTTTTACATTTACAATTACAGACCGTACTACAGAGACCTTGTATTAATTTCATTTTGTATGTGTGCAGATACATCCACAGGGTAAATTTCCAGGAAGGGAATGCTGGGTAAAGAACAAGTGCATTCGTAACTTTCACGGTTGTTACCAAATCCCCTTCTGTCCTTACACTGTTTTGCATTCCTGCTAGCCTCACCATTGAGGCGTGTGATCAAGGTCTTTAATGTTTACCAACCCAACAGGAAAGACCTGTGTCTCAGTATGATTTTAATTTCTACTTTTCTTCTTCTTAGGTTGAGAATAGGTTATATTCCTTTTCTGTGACATGTCCCTTTCTGGTCTCAGTCCATTTTCTACGGGTTTCTAGTCTTTTTCTTCTTGATTTCTAGGCACTCTTTATATATCAGGGAGATAAGCTCTTGGTGTTACAAGCTGCAATTATTTTCTCTCTTTGTTATTCATATTTTGACTTTGCTAATGATATTTTTATTTTATCTTATTTACTGAGTGGGCCATACACAAGGTGTTTGTTTTAACATAGTCTAATTTAATAATTTTTTATAGATTCTGAATTTTGAATCACAGAAGATCCTTGCTCACAAGGTTATAAAGGAATTTGCCCAAATTTTCTCCTAGTCATTTTATGGTTTCCATTGTTTCATTTAAAAATTTGATCCACCTGGAGTTTTTCTGGTGTATGGTGTGAGGTATGGTTCCGACTTTTATATCTTTCTATCTTTTGCCAGCTCTCCCAAAACTATTTATTTAAAAGCCCTTCTTTACCTCACTGATTTGAGAGGCCACTGCTAACACATATTGAATTCCTATATGTATTCAGGTTTTCTGGATCTCTACTCTGCTTCTTTGGTCTATCTGTCCATGCACCAATACACACAGTTGGCATTATTGAATTTTTATGGTAAGTTTTATTATCTAGTATGGAGAGCCTTCCCTCATAGTTCATTATTTTTTCTCTCATGGTTTTCTTGGCCCTCATTGACAAGCTGAGCTCTGTCTCTGGGGCTCTCCCCTTGCTCATTTTTGTATTGTGTTCTCTCTCCCACAAGGAGGCCCACCTATACCTATAGGCTTCCAGCCAGAGAAAGAACCAAGCACAGCTCACTCCCCAAACAAAACAGAGGCACTCTCCTCCTGGGAGAGTCTCAGTAGGGTGTGTCCATGCACCTATTTGAGGCAGATGTGTTGGAGAAAAGCCAAGTGTGAGACCTGTATCTTCCTAGGGGCTGTACCCTGCAGATTCCTAACACTGATCTTCTGGTCCTTTTGACCTTTTGAAATGAAAGTGATTCCATATCACTTAGATATGAAGAGTTATCTTATCTGATATTTTATCTGTACATGATGTGTTACCGACAGGGTGTGGAAGGACCCTTCAAAGAGAAAGATGTAATAGCAAACACTGATTACTACTTCTGTTACCGCCAATACCAGGGATACCACGATAACCACCTCTGTTCATTGAGAACTTGCCACATTCCAAGCATGTGGGAGGCTCTTTACACGTTTATCTCACTCCGAAGAGGGGCCTCCTTTTGGCACAAAGGCACAGCATCCTTGCCAAGACATGTGACATGCTGCCTAAAAGAAGTAAACAAAACTCACAGAAAGGTGCTAAATAGGCTGGCAAAAATCTTTGTGAGTATAAACCAGCAAGTATCTGGAAGGAACTCTGTTGGGTCAAGTCATGAGATGGAAGAGATCTGAGGTAAGCTTTGAAAGGAAAGAGAAGCTGTGTAGTGAATGTCTACGTAAACATTTCAGCGAGTCTCAACTTGTTCTCCCAACAGCCCTATGACACGGATATTCAGGGTGGCAATTTAAGAAAAGAAAGGGAAGCTCCCACAGGTGAAATGGACTTATCAAGATCACACAACTAGTAACTGATAGAGAATCAAATACAGGGCCGACTGCCTCCAAAGCCAGTGCCCCTCCCTCCACACTACTCTGCTCCACCATTGTTTCCCATGGTGCGCCAGAAATTGTTGGAGTACATGTCCATGGCCTGATGGGGTCTGACATGCTGCAGTCAGCGGTGCCCCTGGACACAGTCAGTGAAGGGAGGACAGGGGTGCTGAAGAATATCGTAGGAAAAGTGAAACAAGGGCAAAAGCACATGGCCAAAATGTCTTGCCATCTCAGAACCTAGACATACGGAGGAAGAGGTAGAGAAATGGGATTCTGGGCCTGGTTTGATTTTTTTAGCCTGCTGTTAGCCTTGGGCCAGCCACTGAACCACTCCGCATTTCTTCATCAGGAAATGAACCCACAGATGATGGGAACAGTTGTGCTATAGACCCCAGCGCCTGAGGAGTCTCAGTGGAAATGCAGTCTCAGAAAATCTGAAGGGCCTGGGGTGCAGGTTACAGCATGACCTCAAGTTCTATAAGTATAGAAGTGACTACCTTGGCCACACATGGGCCCGTCCTCCTTCCACATTCCATAGTCCTTCTCTCCCTGCAGGACCAGGCCTTGATGGGAATCCCCAAGATGAGCTGGGGAATGGGTGACACTCCTTACCCATGGGATTCCTCTGGCTGCCTTCACACCAGCCACCGTACAGCTGAATATGTACCTCCTCTAT
Source organism: Eumetopias jubatus (assembly GCF_037043125.1). NCBI lineage: Eukaryota > Metazoa > Chordata > Mammalia > Carnivora > Otariidae > Eumetopias > Eumetopias jubatus. The sequence continues at coordinate 99,157,216 of NW_028274813.1, forward strand.
TCTACCATCAAAACGCTGACCAAGCTGTATAACCATCATCTACCTACACACTTCCACCAAAAGACCATGGGCTTCTTGACAGCATGGACTATCTTATTCACTGTTCTATCCGCACAGTTAAACACCATCCCTGCCACATAGTAAGTGCTCACTCGATGTGGGGCAAAATGAATGAATGGTGGTTTGTCAGTCTCTAAAATCATACCCAATGACTGGCCCTCTCAGCCTTGGGCCACAACCCAGGGAAGCCCCAAGGAGGCTCAGGGGTGGGGTCCAGCTCATTTCGTCATCAGGTGGCCCCCAAGTCCCTGCACGTGTTTTAGCTCACATTCCCCACCCAGGGTTTACTTTTGCCTTATAGAGTAATCTTGGGGTTGTTTGGCCAAGTTAATGCTTAGTACTTTCCTTGTGCTGCAAGTATTTACTTTTGCAAAGCATCAGCTTCAGCCACAAGCACAGGAGAGGGGAGCATTTCTGGGGGACATAGAGCCAGGAACCCCCAGGTTACACTGCTCTGACTCTCACTTTTCTTTTTGAAACCTGGCTTCACAAATACTTCTCTCTGGCATCTTTTACTCATTGCAACTCAAAGATGGGACAGTCTTAGGACTCATACATCCTAGACCCAGAGGGACCCTGGGATCTTCTCCCAACCCCTCAGTTTTCCAGAGGTGGAAAGGGAGAAAAGCCAGGTCTAGAATCCTGGTCCAGCTGACTAAAGGAGCCAAGGACGTCTCACTATACCACCATGGAGACCTCAGAGCTGGCTGCTCCAAACTCCTCACTTTCCAGAGGAGGAAACTGAGGCCCAGAAAGTTAAATGACTTGCTCAAGGTCAACGAGGATGAGTGAACAGGAAACTAGGACCTCATAGAGATCTGCCAACACACGGTGACACCAAGAGCCAAATCCGAGGGACACAATTCTTTTTTTCTTTTTTTTTAAGATTTTATTTATTTATTTGACTGAGAGACACAGAGAGAGAGGGAACTCAAGCAGGGGGAGTGGGAGAGGGAGAAGCAGGCTTCCCGCCGAGCAGGGAGCCCAATGCGGGGCTCGATCCCAGGACCCTGGGATCATGACTTGAGCCGAAGGCAGACACATAACGACTGAGCCACCCAGGCGCCCCACGAGGGACACAATTCTGAGCGTCTAACGCCACGTTGTCTAGAAAAGCAGATGCAGTGGACCCAAAAGAGAACGTGTTCAGTTGCTTGCCTTATGTGAAATGTCTCCACTTTAGGCTCTGGGCCCTCTTCAAAGTTGCCACGTAAATGCGGTTCAACACCGTCACACTCATGACCACAGAGCTCAACTCTAAGGCTGATTTCAACAACCTCGTGATCAGCAACTGTCCTGTGGGGTACCGAAGGCCTCGCAAAGGGGGCTTGTGGGTCTGAGCAGGTGCTGAACTCCCAGGAGCACCAGGGAGCCACCCTCGGCACGAGGCCCAGCTCAGCTAACCCCCTGTGTGACCTTAGTCAAGACACTTAACCGCTCCGAGACCCACGTTTCCTTTTGGAATAGCACCCGGTCATAGGCGTGTCATGAGAACTGGATAAAATAAGGTGTTCTGGGTTACTAGCAAAAAGTTAATGATAGCCACATAAACGACCCTTTATCCACCCACTCCCCAGTCCCCAATCATCACCTCTAATGAGAACATTCAGGGTCTTACGGGGTTCTCTGGGTTGATAATAATTGTGGCTGAGACCCCGTGGGGGACTTACTTGTAAAATTGCTTCAACTCCCCTGTCAGCAAAAATGATCTCACCATTTAAACAAGTGATGCCACGCCAGGTCATTCATCCTAGTGGAAATAATTCTCTGAAAGGCAAAGCTCACTGCGTGAAGTTCATCACGGCTCTGCTTATAAAGGTACAAAACTGGAAACATACTGCTTGTCCCAGATAGGGGAATGGATACATAAATCATGAAACATCCCCTCCATGGAATATTACTCAGCCTTTACAAAGGAGGAGTATGGACACCACAGGAATACGGAGAGATGTTTATTATATAACATGAAATGAAAAAAGCCAAAAGCAATTGTATCTGTGCAGTTACATGAAAAATATATTTGCTTCTGGATACAGAATAGAAACATGGGAAAATAAAAAGTCAATCCACTAGGATGATGAGAATGTGAGTGTATTTTTTTGAATTTTGTTTTCTGCTCTTACTCTGCTTTTGAGCAACAAATACCTTTTATAAAGAATAGGGAAGAACGCCGGATACTTGCTCCCAAAACAACTGAGCTGAGAGCAACTTTCCTTTGTAGGAAAACACCTGGCACAGAGTTAGCGCTCGGGAAGTGATAGAAGAATGAACGAATAAACAAGAGTAAACAGAGTACCCCCACCTCAACACCAGCACCGACGCTGTGCCACCGGGAAGCCAAAGTAGACTAGAAGGATTGGTGTTCTCTTTTTCCAACCAAACTCCTGGCCCAAGTTCTGTTCGGAAAAGCCATCGTGAGTCTCCCTTTCTATGGAGCTGAGAAGAAGAGGGACCTCAGCAGGCACTAAGTAAGATCAAGTATTAGAAGGCTTAGCAGAAGTGGACCACCTGTATGGCCATCGGTAATGTACAGAGGCAGAACTAGACGAGGAGACCGCCTGAGTCTCCACTGAAGAGATACGGGATCCCCGCCCACCGTCACTCCCAGTGTGCTTGTCTCCATGAGGCGGGTGGCTCTGGGCTGGGGTAAGACTCAAGTACTCCTAGAGCTCTTGACTGGGACACCACCCGACAATGCCCTAAGCCCCATGATTTGGAGTTAAATTCCTCTGCTCCCACCCCTCCTGCTCCTGTCACTTGGCGAGTATGTAGGTCATGTCAAAGACAGAGAGATAAGGGGAAACGAAGACCAGAGTCGGGGGCTAGGCAATCGTCATGCATCCAAATAAAACTTTGCAACAAGAACATGATTCGCCTAATCTATTAAAATAGCACTTGGCAACCTGATTTTAAACGAAGGTCCACCATTCCAAGAGCTGTGGAAGGACCTGTGACTGTCCAGATCCTGGGCAACTGCCCCAGGGCCTGACTCTGGTCAGATGCCAACATCACAGCCCCTTGGCTGTGTAAGAATTCTAGTGTTACCTCTGTGACAGAAGGGAACGACATCTAGTCCAGCGGCACCTGGCGGGCTCAGTTGGTGGAGCATGTGACTCTTCATCTCAGGGTTGTGAGTTCAAGCCCCACACTGGGCATAGAGATTATGTAAAAAAAAAAAAAGACATCTAGTCTGAAGATGAGGCTGGCAGACAACAGCTGTGACAGGTGTTTGAGGGGGTCATGGGACTTGTAGTTTTCTTACTCTGGTCACCTTAGTCGTTTGGGGCCATTTCCCATGGGGATGCCCCAGCAACTCTTTTCCATGACTCACCCACACTCCCTCCTTGACATCCAGGGGCCTTACTTGGAGGGATCAGCCTTTGTGAGACGCAGAATGTGAGCCCTCTGAGCTTTACCCCAGTGACAGGAACAGAGTCCCCCAAACCTGGCAGGGATATGGGTTGGGACTCCTCTTCCTCAGCAGAGTAGGAAGACGCTGGCTTGAATGTTTGGGGGAGCTGACTTCTTCTGATTCTGCCGTTAGCCAGATGCCCAGTTTGGGGCTTGTCAGTTGGCCTCTCTGGGTCCCAGTTTCACCTGTAAAATAAGGCAGCTGGACTAGATTATTGTTACCAATAAGAGGTCCCTGGTCCCTAGGGAATAATGGTTGGGGGTGGGCAAAGGGCATCACTGAGCTATATTCAAACAAGTTGTAAGGGAAGATTGTATCACACAACACAACTAAATGTCAAGTTTCTTTGCTTTTCGCTGGAATTCTATCTGCTTGGTGTGGTGACAATGATTCTCTCCAGAGGATTAGAAGAGCAGATTGGTGGTGTTATCTAGATCCTTACTTAATAAGAGCAGGAAAGTGAATTACTCCTCAATAAATGCAGGTTGTTGGGGATGCATAGAGAATGAAAAGCAGGCAGTAACCAGGCTGGATTCTAGGACACCGCATTGTCTCCGGGTCTCTTTTATCCCCAACCCTCTGGCCAGATATTTGCTTTCCCAAGGATGGCCTCCCCAGGCACCGCTGCTCATCCCTGGCCCAGAGGACCTTGGAAGGGCCTTCCAGGTATGCCAAGTCTCCCTGAGGTCTTGGAGGGCTGGGCCTGTCCCGGACTGATCTTATCATTTGGTTCAAAGTCAGGGCAGGAGCCCTCCCTGCCAATTGATGCCAACCTCCATAGGACTCAGAAATGTCCTGCTCTCAGGCCAGCCCCACCCTGCATGTAACGACACAGAAGGCCTGCCATTCAACCTACAGTGCCCTGGCCTGAACTCTGACCGGTATGGAGAAGCCACAGTCCTGCCTGGTTGTAGTTTATTTTTGCAACCATTTTTTTTTTTTTTTAATGTACATCTAAGGGACCATTACCATCATCAAGATACGGAACATTTCAATCCCTTCACAAGTTGCCCTTTTGTTTTCCCATCCCCTGGCCCCCGGAAAGCACTGGGCTGGCTGCTCACTATCGCTAGTTAGGCCTTCTCCAGAATGTCATATAAATGGAATCACACCGTATGCAACCTTTTAAGTTGGGCCTCTTTCACTTAGTGTAATGCCTGTTAGATGCATCCATGCTGCATACTTGCATGTATCGGAAATTTGTTCTTGATACCACTTACTACTGAGTGGTATTCCATGATGGTCTATTCCTTGTATATATTTACTCATTTACCAGTTGATGGGTATTTGGGTTGTTAATAGTTTGGGGCTATTGTGAATAAAGCTGCTGTAAACCCTTGCATCTTTGTGTGGACATATGTTTGAATTTCTCTTGGGTAAGTTCCGAGACTTGGACTTGCTGAGCGTTATGGTACATTTACCTCTGTAAGAAATTGCCAAACAATTCTGCAAAGTGGCTGCAGTGTTTTGCAATTCAGCCAGCCATGCATGGAAAGTTCTAGCTCTTCCACATCCTCACCTGCACTTGGTGCTGGCAGCCTTTTTTATTTTAGACATTTTAGAGGGGGAGAGGTGGTATCTCGTTGAGGTTTAAATTTGCATTTCTCTCCTGAATAGTGATGTTGAGCATCTCTTCATGTGTTTATGTGCTATTTGTATATCTTTTTATAAGATGTAGCTGTTTAAATCTCTGGCTCATTTTATAATTGCGTCGTTTGTCCTTTTATACCTCAGGTATAAGTGTTCTTTATATATTCTGGATAAAAGTCCTTTGTCAGATATACTTATTTTGAATATTTTCTCTCAGTCTGGCTTGGCTTTTCATTTACTCAGTGGGATCTTTCAAAGATCAGATATATTTAATTTTTCTAATTTTTCTTTCATGATTTGTGCTCTTGGTGTCCTAAAAAAAAAAAAAAATCTTTGCTCTCCTCAATGTCATAAAGATTTTTCTCCTTTTTTCTTCTAGAATTTTTATGGGCTTTGCTTCTAAATTTAGGTTGGTGATCCATTTCAAGATAATTTTCATCCCTCCAACAAATATTTTATGGCAAACTATCATAATAGCAAGTGTTTATATAGCACACACTTACATGCCTGGCACTATTACAGAATTTATCAATACTAACTCATCAAATCTTCATGATAATTCTCTAATGTAAGTACTACTATTATCTCCATCTTACAGATGATATGATAGAAAATTCAGACACATAGAGGTTAAGTAATTTGCCCAAGGTCACATGAGTAGTAAGTGGTAGAAATGGACCTCGAACCCCCCCCCACATGGCTCCTAGTCTGGGTGCCTGACCACCACACTCCACAGCCCCTTGCTGTACTGACTAAAGTTTTAATGTGAGCAAAATCAGACCTAGGTTCTGCTTTCATGGAGCTTACCACCAAATAGGGGAGCTAGATATGTATGTAATGACTATTCAAATAGAAAATTACAACTGTGAAATCACCTAAGAGAACAAATAATAGGGAGATGTGACCAAGTGAGGAAAGTCGGAGAAATTTTCCCTGAGGAAATGAAGATTGAATTTAGATTTGGAGAAACAATGATGTTAGCCAGGCAAATAAAACACAACAGCAGATCATGTCAGGCCAGGGGACCACAGCGGGAAAGACCAGGCAGGAAGGTATGTCACACACTGGATGTTGGATAAAAACTCTCAGAATAATCATCAACAGCGATGGCAATTTTTATCATCTTTTCTCTCTCCACTTATTCACCCCATTGCCCTTGAACTAGAGTGGCCAACTCATCCTGGTTTGACAGGACAGTTGGTCACCCTATCTTGAACCTGTTCAGGGCAAGATGTGCCCATGACCTTGTAACCACTTTAAGGAAGTAAGCACCATTATCCGCAGAGGAGTCCAGTACAAATGGAAAACTTTTATTAATGGCACACTCTTTCATAATCAGATTTTTTGAAAGACAAAAAAAAAAAATTCACTTTGATTCTAACCAGAGTTACAGGGGAGTACAACCTAAGAAGAAAGCTTGGGGTGCCTGGGTGGTTCAGTTGGTTAAATGTCTGACTCTTGATCTCAGCTCAGGTCTTGATCTCAGGGTCATGAGTTCAAGCCCCACATTGGGAGGGAGGGAGAAAAGAAGAAAGAAAGGAAGGAAGGAAGGAAGGAAGGAAGGAAGGAAGGAAGGAAGGAAGAAAGAAAGAAAGAAAGAAAGAAAGAAAGAAAGAAAGAAAGAAAGAAAGAAAGAAAGAAAGAGAAAGAAGGAAGAAAGGAAGGAAGGAAGGAAGGAAGGAAGGAAGGAAAGAAAGAAAGAAAGAAAGAAAGAAAGAAAGAAAGAAAGAAAGAAAGAAAGAAAGAAAGAAAGAAAGAAAGAAAGAAAGAAAGAAAGAAAGAAAGAAAGAAAGACAGGCAGGCTTGGAAGAAAAAAAACTCTCCAACTAGAAAACATAGCCTCTAGTTACTTCCTTGAATCTCCAAGGAGAAATTGATTGTAGTCTCAGGCTACAAGACAGCTAGCTAAATCAGGCCAAAGTAGACAAAGAAAACAGAATAAATTAGACTTGTGAAAATAGCTTTCCTTCCATCCCTTACCTCATAGTCTTATTTCACAACAAAATGGTAATGGGCAAAATTCAAGATGGCAGGAGTCAGAGCAGCATTCCTCATCACAGCCTTGGGTAGAATCTGCTTATCACCAAAGATCAGCAATGGCTAAGAGCTGAATCTCTAAAGGCCCAGCAACAACTAAATTCTTATTCAAGTTTTTCCATCCTGCCATCATCCTAGAAATTCTGAAGTCAGTGTTGTGCATGTACAAATCACAGGCCTGATCACAACCGCTGGGGAAGAGCTATGGCTACATTTATTTCATAGGTTCTTTCCATCCTGAACAGAGGACATGGCTGGGGAGGGGGAATATTCAGAGTAATCATGAAATTATGGTCTTCCAGAGGACCCCTCTCAGTAGTCCCAGGTCTGGGTATATTTCCAGCAGTGCATGTTAACAAAGTTAACAAATGACACACAGCTTAGCGATGTAAATAATGGATATGAAGATATTTCACAAATAACTCTGTGAGGGGCATATTAATACCTGTGGCTCCTGTATCATGCACTTGTGTCCTCAGCAGCAGCCACGAGAGGTGCTCAACAAACATGGAACCGAGCAGAGGCACCCAGCCCGGGCATCATGGGCAGAAGACAGAATGACGCACTCCCACCGAGGTCTTCTACGGCAGGATCCTTGGTTCCCTCCTGTGCCAGCTCAGCTGCCTGCAGTAACCACCTAATGATGTCCTTACCCAAAAGAAAATGAAATAATTTGTTCTTGTATGAAACATTAGGAAACGTCAAACCCGGGGGCTGACTTAGGAATGGAGAAATCACTTGCCACAAGGAACCTAAATATTAGAAATGCAGAGGCTGCACCTCACTTCTGCTTCCGACTGATTGTGAGGAAGTTTCGCTGCCCCAGGAACTTGCTGTCATGCAGAGGGCAACTTCAAGCCTCCTTCGCTCGTCAAGCCGCTTTCAGGTTACAGGCAGTGACACTCCAAGGAACCGACGTTTTACCTTTAATAGTCTCCCTCTCAAAACCACAGCCTCATCCCCAGATTCTTATCACTGGTGTGTCTTTGTCTCTTCTAAAGACTTGAGAAAGTAACTACTGTAGAAGACACACCTGGAGAAGGAGCTACTCCTATGGAGTACAATTGGAAAACATCCCCCCCCCCGCCGACAACCCCCCAACTCCCCACCCCGCCCCCGCCACTCATAACTGAATCATTGGGTTTTCTCACAACTTGCTCACAGAGTTGCTGTGAGGTTTCAGTGAGTCAGCACAAGGCATACTGTTAGAAAAGTGCCTGGCACAGAGAAAATACTCAATAAATATTAGCTTAAAAAGTGCAGAAAATCAATTTGGATATATATGCATACATAAAGAGATACGCACAAGATCACGCCTAAGGAGCTAATGATTCTACTTTCGAAAATCTATACTAAGAAAATACTCATAGATTTTCCAGACAAAGATTTATGTATAAAAATGGTCATCAGGGCATTGTTTGTAATAAAAAAGAAACCCGAAACAACCTAAAGTCCAACAATAATGGAATAAGTAAACAAACGAAGCCACTTTTCAAAAGCATGCTTTTGAAGAATTTGTAATGCTGTAAGAAAATTATCATGACAGGCGAAGAGGGATATGAAACCATTCACATAATACGATTTCAATTTTAGATGCTCCCAATAAATATCTACGGAACTCCATAATAAAAGATTAGAAGGAAATACTCCAAATATTACTTGTGTTTCTGTCCCAGTAGTAAGATTCTTTATTCATTTTTAGCATTTTTCAAATTCTATATACGTATACATATACAATGAGTGTGTATTAATTCTACAAATAAAATATAAAACAGTTTCACTATTTCAATTTCAATTTCACATATAAAAAAAATTGCATGAGGTTCTAGCTAGGCCAGTGGCAGAGGAGAGAAAAGATAATCATGAGGCTGAGTCCTCGGTGTTTGGTGACCCATGAGGGTCACCAAGGGGACAGAGAGAATATCCCAGACAGCTCTAAACTTTCTAGCTTGAGCAACAGCATGGATAAATAATGGTGTTTTGCATGACAATAAGAAATGTAGAGAGAAAGGAAGAGGAATGGGTTGGGAAGAAAGAAAATAAATTCGGTTTGGCCTCACTGGGTTTGCAGTACCGAAAGGATCCCCTGGTAAGGGGTGCTCAGTCAAGAGCTGGCTACATGCGGGGCGAAAGTCTGGGAAAGATTTTGGCATACAGTATGTGGGCATGGGCGATAGCCATGTGTCGCTGATGCCTTGGCTTGGCTGAGGATGCAGCCGCATTCTCTGTGTTCTGTAAAGGGCAATCGGACTCTGTCCCCATGGAGGCTCAGACACTTGGGCTCTGGAGCTCTATTCCTTCCTGCCACCCAAAATGTGACCTGAAGTGACCCCTGCCTCCCTCAGTCAGTCACAGAGACTACTGCTGGATTATAGTGAAGAGCCTCCCAGAGATCCCCTATGCCTTACATGCTGTTTGGCACTGTGGCTGCCACTTCCAATGAGGATGACAGAGAACTCAGAGTCAACCACATAAAACTTGCTACCGCATATTTTGTAGGAATGGCGTTCAAGACAGTGGCCACTGCCTTGCCCGGTGGCCTCTTTTTACAATAACATATAAGGAAACCATCTCAGGCTTCAGCACCGGGAAAGTGTGAGCAACTGGACACCATGAATCCTATAACTGGTCCTGTTTCCCTCTCTGGTTTGGCCAATAAGAAGCTCAGACTAAAAGCTGTGGCCCATCTTCATCAACATTAGATGATCACATCGTGCGCATTCTAGAGCACTAATCTGTTAGCATTTCGATCTTTGTTGTTTTACTTTATTTTCTCTTTGTCCTAATTTCTTCCACTATGAATCTTTGTGAACTTCTTTAAGTCTAAGATTTTCTTCCGTGTCACACCCACCCATTGATTCTGTCTCTATCTCCTGGAGTTGCACAAGAGAATTCTAGGCCCTCTTCCCCATAGAAGCCCCTTTGAGGCTCATGTCCTCCACTAAATCTGATTCTTTCTGGGTACTAGAGCCTCACTTTCTTCAACAGTTTGTCCTAGACGTGAGCTCCTCAAGAATCTTTATCCTTCTAGACTCAACTGATGCCCCATCTTCCCTTGGGGTCTTCTTTAGGCCCTATTCAGGGTGTCCCTCCACGGCAGCCCTGAAAGCAACCACACTCGAGGACTGGTTCTCATACTTGCCTCTCCCACCAGACTGGGGACTCCTGAAAAACAGAGGTCATGCCCTATGTGCCTCCAAATATTACCTAGCCAGAGCCCAAGGCATAATATAATAATATATGCTTCATAAGTTTTTGTGGAGGAAATAGATGAGTGAATATATATTCATATATATACATAACTTCCTCGCTCCTCTACATGTTAAAGGAAAGCCAAGCCCCAGGAAGAACAGGGAGAGCCCAGTTCCCATTCAGTTGTTTGTGGGCCTTTCTATCTGACAACCGCTTTTCCACAGGACTCTCCTGAACAGACCTGGCCCTAGGCACCGGCATGAGAGCTTATTCTCCCAGCTAAATCCAGAGTAAATACACATATGACAGAATTGGTCCTGTGAGGGCAACTGGGATAAATTTTCACAGAAAAAAAGGATTTCACAGATCAAAAATGCAAGATGCCGCTCCAACTCGTACTTACTTTAACACAGCCTTATATGGGTGCTAATATGTGTCAGGCATTGTTCTGAGCTCTTTACAAATATCTTATTTAATCTTTGTAACAACTTCATGAGATAGGTACTATTTCTATCCCCATTTGGTTTTCATATATAGTCTTCTCAAGCACTGGAGCCAGCTATCCTGCAAGGAAGGAAGATGTAGCTATTCCGTCACTAAATAAAAGAAAGTTAGTTACGTTTCGTTCACGCCAGTGCATGAATGGTTGACAAATCAAATCTTCGCCTTTGATGTGAGACCAGGATGCCACAGAATACATCATTCACTAAGCATTCATTGAGCCCCTACCAGCACTGCCCTCCATGAGCTCACAGCCTGATGGAGAAAACAGCACACACCTAAACAAATAAATTATCAGGCCCCATGACAAGCGCATTAGAAGCAAGGACCCAATACAGCGCTGGCGGCAAGAGGAAGTAATGATCTCTGGCTAGATGAGAAGCTTTCCTCCAGGGTGTAATGTCTGAGTTCCTTTTTAATGGATGGTCCAGGGTGCACCAGGAAGCCACAGCGACAGAGGCAGGAGCGAGAGGGCCAAGGTAGGGGGAACCATTGGCCGTGGGGAGCAGGAGGGCTGAGCTGGGGAATGAGGGATTATCACTGGGGTGGTGACCTTGGCTGCGACACCACGAAGCTCAAAGTCACTAAAGGATCTGATAGTCATTCCTGTTCTAGGAAGCATCTTTGAACTGCAGCATGGGGGAGGATGTCAAGACCAGAGAGAGAGAGAGAGAGAGAGAGAGAGATGTGTTAGGGGGCTGTTGCAATCAACCAAGCAAGACACAGTATGCACCTGAGCGGGGACACTGGATGCTAGGGATATTTGGGAACCTGAAGCTTCAGACTGATTGGAAGTTTGGTGTAGGAGTGCAAGGTGACAGCCCAGCTTCTACTTAGAAGACCAGGAAGCTGGTGCGGCCAGCGAAACGGGGAACATGAGCTGAGAGCCCCCTGGCAGGGATGAGGAGAATCCTGGGCAGCCTCTAAGCCTGGGAAAGCCACACTAGGCAGCAGACATTTTCTTAATAATCGCAGAGCAGTTATTCAGATTCTCACTCGCAACTCTTTTTAATAAAATATGAGGCGTTTCACTCTGTCATCCTAGTGAAAAATCATTGCCCTTTGCTGGAAATTAATAACCTTTCAAATTAATAACCTTTGGGTAGGAAAATCGGTTTCATTAATACCTCCCCTTGCACTTTGTAGGTTCATCATCTCTCCATCCTGCTGTCCCCTGAAACCAAAAGCCCAAGACTTATTGTTTGAGAAGTCTGACTGACTTTATGCTCAGAATGAATGCTCGGGATCCTTCATAATTAGGCTCAATTGAGGTCACTGCCCAAAAATGCTGGCATGTCCCTCAACCCCCGGAGAGCCCACCCTGGGCTAGAAGGGACGATGAAGTCATCCTCCCCCAGCTCTTGGCCTGATCCCTAATCTTGGCGCAAAAGAGGTCACCCACCTTGGTGCCCCAACCCTGAGAACCGAGCACCTCCCCAGGCTTCCCACAGCCCCTGAGCAGAGGTGTCTGTCTTTGGCCAGGAGCATGGCCGACCTGGCAGGGCTGCGTGATTGCTCATCACCACTCCAAAATGACTCAGGACCAGGAGCAGCCTGCCCCAAAAGAAAGACTAAAAGGCATTTTGAGAAAACAACTGAAGGTAAAATCTTAAAAACGATCTTTCTCTCTCCTACCCCATTCTTCCAGGGTCTTTGAAAGATTCTGAATGGATACTCATTTATCCTTTCCTGCTGAAAAATGCCTTAGCAGCAAACTTAACATCTCGGGCATGAAGTCCAGACTCCCCAGCATCCTGGGGCCCCTGACACTCTGGCTGCCCAGGCTCGTCTCTTTCCTCCTCATGCCCACAAAGTGCCACCCTCTGAGCCCTAACTCTTCTGTTCCCCCAGCTCAGAAAGCCCTGTTCCCTCCCACCACCCACACAGCCCCACACACAAGCCCCTGTCTATCCTTCCAGGCAGGATCAGCATCATTTTCTCTGAGAAGTCCTCCTCTCAGTGTCACTCCCTGCATCAAGCAGAATCAGCCACTCCTTTGAGATCCTTTCTGCCCGAACCCTACCTGGTCCAGGCAAGGCTACATGGCATAACGTGTCTGCAAGTGAGAACAGGCGGAACTACACGGGCAAATGCATAATGTCGTCTAACTAACGTGCTCTATTCACTGTCTCTGCAGCATAGGGATGTAGACAATTGGAATCAGAGGGAGCTGGGTTCAAATCCTGACGCCACCGCTTATTGGCAGTGTGACTTGGGGTGAAATACTCATCTTATGCAACTGCCTCTTCCATATCCCTATTGTCCACGAGGTACTTCAATATCTGACTGGCTGAGCCCATAGTCAGGATGGCAGGATGGAGGATCTGGCCCCCTCTACCTCAGTGTTGGGTTCTTGTAGGTCAGCCTTCATCATCTCCCAGAGGAGAAATGGCTGTTCTGCTGGACATGCCCTCTTGGGTTCCCCAAAGCTGCAGTTCATGCCTACCTCCAGTACCTCCCAGTAACCCTGCTGGCTGGTGCTCTTAGGAACTTTTGGGCTGTCCCAGAGCTGGCAGAGGTGGGACAGATGCCAGGGTAAGCACTGTCTCCAATCTTACATTCCAGAGCCAGTTGGAAGAAGATCGAGAGCTGTTGAAACAAAGGAAGCATTGCAGGAGACAGAGACCAGATTCCTGCTTTTTGAAGAAGAAATGGATAAGGGCTGTCAGATTCGGCTGAATCACCCAGACACATTACATCGGTGTGGCTTCAACTCCTCTCTGCCCCTGGTGATGATAATCCACGGGTGGTCGGTAGGAAATGCTGACGTGCCTTTTTTCTCTCTGCATTTACATTTTTTGCTTTTCTCCCTTGCGTGTCCAATTTTAATAAAAAAGATAGGGAGCCAGTGATAACACTTTCATGCATAATATTTATAAAGCACATTTTAATTTTCCAAGTACTTCCCCACAGGATCTCATTGATTATGTCAACCCCATGAATAAGCAGGGTAAGGAAAGTATAATTATCTCCATGTTTCAGATAATAAAATGTGGTTCAAGGAGGTCTCACAGCACATGAGGGCCCCAGAAGTGATTGCGGTCCATGCAGGAGAATCTGCCTATTTCACAAGAGGAGATAGGAAGCTAAAAGACATAGTGTCCCAATGAAATGTTGTAACTATAAGGTTTAAATGCAGCTGCAAATAACAGAAACCCAATTGGCAGTAGTTCAAACAAAACAGAAGTTTGTTTCCATTTCACACAATAGTCTAGAGATATGTAATCCAAAACTGGGTAAATGACTCTGTCAATGAAGTCCTCAGGGACCCAGCTCATTTCCAGCTTACGACTCTGCCATTCTTAAAGTGTAGCCTTTGTCCTTATAGTCCAAAATGGTAGCCAGAGCACCAGCCATCACACCTTTATTCCAGGTAACACAATTAGTAAAGGGTGTACACAAAGAAGTCAAAGAGCATGGGTTTTTTTCAACAGCTTTATTGAGCTATAATGCACATACCATACAATTCATCCATTTAAAGTGTACCGTTCAATGGCCTTTGGTATAAAAGAGTGGGGTTTTTTTAGGTTAGCTACCCAGAAGCATCTGTAAAATGCTTCCAGTTATATCCATTGGCCATACCTAGGTAGAAAGGTGACTGAGATATGTAGCCTCTTAGAGAAAGTGTAGCCTTTTAGGGATGCTAAAAATCCTGGACAAAGGGGAGAAAGAATATTGTGGGCAATGGTTGAAATCAAACTAAGCAAGGACTTGTCTCCAAGAGGAAATTCTGCCTCCCTGGTTCCCAACCAACCCACGATTTGAAGCTTGGTTCACAACTTGAAACCTCCAGAGATTTGGGGATCTATTTCGTGACTTGGAAACCTTTCCCCGCCATCTTTGAAAAATACTCTTGAAACCCTCACCTATCCTACCGTAGAAAGCAAAATGAGCCCGTCTACCCATCCACCACTCTTTCAACATTTATTCACTGAGAGCCTGCTTTGTGTAGGCTCATAGCCTTCCCATGAACAATACAGACCCCGTGCCAAGTCTCATGTGGTGGTGGGGAGCCCCACGATGCCACGGGAGCGTTTCCACAAGGTGGGGTGCTTGCCACTGATGGGGGGGGGAAGCAGAGGCACCTAGAGCCTGCTAGGAGCTTCCCCCTAGGACTTAAAGGGCTCCCACCTAGGGGAGAGGAGGTTCCACACACCCCAGGGTCGGCAGTGAAGGTGGTGGTGGGCTTTCCTGCCCCTAAAGAAAGGACCTAACATAGGTTGAGGCCCTCCTACAAGTTAGGCCCTTTACATTACACATCAACCCGTTTAATCCCCACACGTCCCTCCGAGGTGGGTTAGCGTCTCTTAGAAGAAGAAACTGCGCTCAGGAAGGTCGGGCTGCTACCAAAGTCACACAGCCAAGAGTGGACAAAGGTTCACACGCAGAATCCCCACGCGCCAAGCTCACACTCTCGAAGACCCCCTTTGTGAGAGGGGTCTGACCGGGCCCCCATTCCTAGCAGGCTTCACCCCACAACCCTCACTGTGGCTCTCTCCTGCTGGGGTAGGAGCTCAATCCATGTTTCTGTAAGAAAAACAGAAGAGGAGACAGAGGGCAGAACACTAAGAAGGTGAAACCTGTTTTAAAGGAAACGAAAGATCGGCCACGGAAAGCTTTCCTGTGGGAGCCCTGGGGGGCAGGGGTTGAGAAGGAGGCCAGCGGCGGTAGAGGAGCGTATCCCATTTCTTCAGCTCCTTTAGCCAAACGGACTTTCCTTACAAGAAAAAAGAGAGAAGGAGGGAAGGAGGGAATGCATCCAGAGGACAGATCGGGGGACGGGCGGAGTTCGAAGCTGGGGCCACCAAGTCAGAAAGGCTGCACATGGCAGAGCTGGTGATTCCTTCCCGTGCTCTCCCCCTCAGACCCTGCCCTCCTCCCCCTCCCTACCTCCCTGCATTCCCCCTGCCCCCTTCACCTTGCCCTGCCTTGCCCTCGCCCTCCCTGCCTCCTCTGACTCTCCCTGCCTCCCCCTTACCTCTCCCTGCCCCCCACTTAAACTCCAGCAGCCCCCAACCGCTTGTAGCTCCTTCCCTTCCCCTGTGCTTTCTCTCCTCTTGGCCTTGGCTCAGCCTGCACCTTCTGCCTAGAGTGTTCTTCTCCCTCTTCTGCCAACCAGTACCCTAATATTACACAGTAGGTGCTCAAGAAATATTTGTTAACTGAATTCATGACTAAGCAAATATCTTGTTCACAAATGCAACGTGACGATAAGACCATTACTGGGGTCCTGTCCCAGAATGAACTCCTCCTTCTTAAAATGCAGAGAGGACTAGAACTACTATCACTAGTGATAGGAACAGTGTGTCAGTAAATGGGAAGGTAACTGTGCGTGACTAACATTTACCGAGTGCTTGCTGCATTCCAGGTGCTGTTCTAAGGGCTTCACAGCAATGGACTGATCTCCTCTTCACAGCAGTTCTAGAGAAAGGCCACTACTGTTCGCCCCATTTCCCAGATGGGGAACATCATGCACAGAAAAGTTAACCAGATCGCTAACTAACTGGGAGAGTTGGGATTTGAATCCAAGGTGCTCTATCCACATGGAAGGCACTGGGTGCACATTCATAAGTGGTTGCACTTGACCCCGAATGACCTGCCCCGTCATCAGCATTGTTCTCCAGCCTGCCTCCTGCCGGCTGGTCTTCAGGCACACCGGACTCTTCTCCCCCTAAACATACCCCGGGGCCCTCTCATGATCATGCGCCTCTGCTCATGCTCTTCCTTCTGCCTGGACCACCCTAGACACCCTGCCCCAGTCACCAGCCCACCCTTATTCTCGTAAGTGAACTCTTATTTATCCTTGCAGACACCAATGTCTTCGTTCCATGAGCCCATCAGGAGTGCCCTGCAAGTTGGTTCTCAAACAAAGCACATACACAGAAAGATTCTCCATAAACATCTATTGAGCTCCTGCTATGTTCCAACTCATGGTGTTTTATTCCCTCAAAAGCAAGCAGACGCAGTGGGCAGGAAGAGAGCAAAGGAGCTGGGATTCAGAGCTGTGATTGAACAGGGGAGCCGGGAGATATTAGAGCTGACCCTCAGAGGATAGGTCAGCTTTCAGCTCCTGATTACATAGACTTTCCATTATTTTAAGGCTTGGAAACTCTTAAAATAGGGGCATGTTAAGAGAATAGTTTTCTCAGGCTCCTTGCTGGGCAGGGAGCCTGCTTCTCCCTCTCCCAC
The DNA here is from genome assembly GCF_037043125.1 of Eumetopias jubatus. Taxonomy (NCBI): domain Eukaryota; kingdom Metazoa; phylum Chordata; class Mammalia; order Carnivora; family Otariidae; genus Eumetopias; species Eumetopias jubatus. Next base: position 99,174,197 of record NW_028274813.1, read on the forward strand.
TCCCCCTGTGTGTGTTCCCTCTCTTGCTGTCTTTCTGTGTGTCAAATAAATAAATAAAATCCTTTAAAAAAAATAAAGAGAGAGAGAGAAAGAGAATGGTTCTCAGTTGGAGGCCAGGGGTAGCCCACAGGGGACATTTATTTGGCCAAGCCCAGGGACATTTTTGGTTTTCACAACTTGCGGGGGAGCGTGCTGCTGGCATCAGCTTGGTAGAGACCAGAGATGCTGCTAGATACCCTACAATGCACAGGCTAGCCCCCACAACAGAAAGTATCTGGCCCAAAATGTCCATAGTGCCAAGGTCGAGAAACCCCACATTAAGCCCTTTCTTTTGGAAAGAAGGATACAGCCTTAATTAGCCAAGAGTTGGGAAAGGAAAAAACAAAAAAGGTGAATGGGGGAAAGAAGAGACTAGTTCAGCGCCCCACCTCCGCATCCCCTCCTGGTTAAGCTGGCGACTTTGTGGGCCCACCCGCAGGTGGACGGCTTCCTGGAAAACTGGATCTGGCAGATGGTTGCTGCCCTGAAGTCTGGGCTGGCCCAGCCTGTGAACGTGGGGCTGGCCGACTGGCTCACCCTGGCCTACCACCACTACACCATCGCCGTCCGCAACACCCGCCTTGTGGGCCAGGAGGTGGCGGCTCTAATCCGGTGGCTGGAGGTAAGGCCTGCCCCGCCCTCCCCTCCCCTCCCCTCCTCGCCCTTCTCCCGAGACTGAGGGCATTAAGCTGGTCTCCTAAGCAGCGCAGACAGGAGAACCACTTTGCTAAGCTCGTAGGAATGGGAGGGCACAGGGTGGAGAGGAGACATTGGGGGTCCCTCAGATGCCTTGCTTGAACCCCTATTTGGCAGAACTATCTTCCCTCCCCCTCTCCCAACCACTATCTCTTTTACGCTCACTCCCTTGGATGTGCTAAGGGATCTAAACACACTTGTATACCATCAAACCCCACAGAAATGAACAGCATCACTGTGCAGGGCGTGCGTGTCCTAGTAAAGGCCGGCAGACAGGGGGCAGCATCCCCAAGGGGCGGTCCTAGGTAGCTGAGCCTGAAAGGTGGGCACCAGAGAGGTGAGAAACCAGTTTGGGTCAGGAGGCTGAATTAAGCACCTCATTTACCACCTGAGACAAAGAACAAGGGGGGAGCCCAGAACGAGCTGGACCCACACGAGGTTTCTGTCCGGCAGCTGTCTGCCGTAAGCATCTTGCCTCTGTCTTCCAGGAATCTGCTCAGTTTTCTCGAAGCAATGTTCATCTAATTGGGTACAGCCTGGGTGCCCATGTCTCAGGATTTGCTGGCAGTTACATGGGCGGAAAGCACAAGATTGGGAGAATTACAGGTAACCATGCTGATAACCAATGACCTCGCGGAGGTGCGAAACAGGACCCTCTTCTACAACAGGCCCAGAACTACCATGCCCCCAGCCTCCTTTGCACTGTTTTAAGCATGACCACTGTCCTAGACAGCTGTCCCTCGAGAATTCAGAGTAAATCACAGCCCCAACCCCTATTGCCTTTCCTCCAGTGGGTGCCTCTCATAGTCATGCCAGATAGGACCTGAAAAGTAGACTTTCTATACACTTTTTACCAGGAAAGAGTTTATTTTTCAACCTATAGCTTAAAAAGCCCAATATGAGCAAGTTAAAGGATCACAGCCTGAAATATGTGATAACATCGGCCACGTCTGTGCCTCAGTTTCCACATTTGTGAAACACATGGGCCTTACGGTGGGACCCATTTGGATTGAGGGAGGGGGCTCCACACTGACTTGGAAATGGTTCCAGATACCCAGGGAGAGCTGAGGATGTGCAAGAAGGCCTTTCCTCCCAGGCCTCCTTGACACCAACCTCATCCCCCAATGTTATCCCACAGTTCTGTTTGGAAGAACACATCTGATCGGATTGTTCACCAGCCAAGTCCCCAAGGCCCACAGATATCCACAGGATAAAACTCAGAAAGCCCAGGGGCGCCTGGGTGGCACAGTTGGTTAAGCATCCAACTCTTGGTTTTGGCTCAGGTTGTGATCTCAGGGTCATGAGATCAAGCCCCACATCAGGCTCCATGCTGATTTTGGAGTCTGCTTAAGACTTTCTCTCCCTCTCCCTCTGCCCCCTCCCCCTGGTGCTTGTGCACATGCTCTCTCTCTCTCTCTCTCTCTCTCTCTCAAAATAAATATATTTAAAAAGAAAGAAAGAAAAGAAAAAAAGAAAGAAAGAGAAAGAAAAGAAAGAAAGAAAGAAAGAAAGAGAAAGAAAGAAAGAAAGAAAGAAAGGAAGGAAGGAAGGAAGGAAGGAAGGAAGGAAGGAAGGAAGGAAGGAAGGAAGGAAGGAAGGAAGGAAGTCAGACAAGGCCCTTCTCAGTTTAGTGTTCCAGAATTCTGTGACCTCTCCTCCCTCTGCTCTCCTCCTGTAGTCCCAGGCTTCCATGACACTACATCTTTCTCTACTTTACGAACACACCATGGCTTCCTGTGCTTCTGGAACTTTGCATGTCCTTTTCCCCTTGCCTGAAATATCTTTTTTTTTTTAAAGACTTTATCCATCTCTTTGAGACAGAAAGAGAGCACGAGAGGGGGAAGAGGGAGAGGGAGAAACAGGCTCCCCGCTGAGTGGGGAGCCCGACGCAAGACTCGATCCCACAACCCACGAGATCATGACCTGAGCCAAAACCAAGAGTGGGATGCTCAACCACCTGAGCCACCCAGGTGCCCCAGGACCCCACTTTATCAAGTAAGAACATTTTTGACAGCTAATATCTACTATTACCATTACTTCACCAAAGAAGAGGTCGGTTTTAATGTAAAAAAAAGAAATAATGGCAGACATTTAAACGAAATAAATTGGTCGTTATGAGAATTCCCTTCCTCATCCTTACTTTTTTGAGCTTGCCGGTAACTGGGGAGACCTGGTCGGCAGGCTAGAATTTGTGCCTCCAGCTCTGTGATTTAACCCTCATCAGGCTGGGGGTGAGCAGACCTTCACAGAAGGCCAATGAGGCCCATCACCAAGGAACCAGGCCTAGAAGGCTGAGTAAGAATCACAGAGAGGCGGCACCAGGCCCAGCACCCTCTCCACCCTGGCGGGTGTCATGGGCCACATCAGGCATTATTAGCCAGACCCACTCCTGACAGAGGCAGCAGGACAGCTAATTACTCCTGTCGTCTCACACTCAGCCCCACGAAGAACAGACTATAAATCACACCAAGACATCTTTCATTTGTGACTATGGATGAGAGCTGGAGACAGGCGCTCTCACTGCCCCCTGTCAGTTCCTTCACCCACAACAAGGATAGAAGCCAGGGCTGATGTGGGACATCAAAGGGTCTTCCAGAGAAGGTAAGGGAGAAAGACAGAGGAAAAACCTTGAGCGCATAAATACTCCCCAACGACAGTCAGCCAGGAGCTGCCACTCGTCTCACGCACACACATCTGTCACTTGACCAGAGCTGAGCTTTGAGCAGTCCTATTTGCTCACAACACTTTCACCCGGGAACAGTCATGCCCCAAGGCTGTTCTGGACATTCTAATGAAATGACATTGGTGTGAGAGAAAAGTCAGCTTGTTTAGGGAAATTATTGACAACATACAGAGAAATAAAGTTTTTCTCTGATGGGTAGGTTAGAACTACTTACAATTATAAGCACAGTGGTTTTTTGTATGCAAACAGATGCTCTTGAAAGGAGCTTGAGAGGTACTTAAAATTGATTTGCTTAAATAAATCAAGCATTCCCTCATAACCTTATTTCTACCACTGGGTAGTTCCTGCAGACCTCTTCCCCATAGATAATGCGCAGCCTGTGTCTAATTTTCGGCACCATAAATTACTGCGGTTTTACTGCGAAAAGGTTATAGCAAGATTTTCTAGAGGAAGATTATCCCCTAGGATCTTCTTCTTCCTGCTAGCTCATGAATGTGTAATAACATCAGAAAGCTTAAAGGAGCATTCTCCTTTCTTCCCCTTGTGCCCACTGAACGCTTACCCTTGCTCTCCTGTTAGGGCTGGATGCCGCCGGCCCTTTGTTCGAAGGATCTTCGCCCAGGGACCGTCTTTCACCAGATGATGCCAATTTCGTGGATGCCATTCACACCTTCACCCGGGAGCACATGGGCCTGAGCGTGGGCATCAAACAGTCCATAGCACACTATGACTTCTACCCCAACGGGGGCTACTTCCAGCCTGGCTGCCACTTCCTAGAGCTCTACAAACATATTACCAAGCACGGCTTAAACGGTGAGAAGGAAGGCGTGGGGAAAAGCACTAGCCTGCACTGGCTCGTACCCCCCATACTTGCACACAGCCCCCAGATCCAGGACTCTGGGAAGGGTTTGGGAACCCAGGGTATATGGTCACCAAGCCCACTCAGAGGGAGAGTGGGTAAGGGCTAGGGTCCCTCCAGCAGGCCCTTCTCTTAACTGACAATGAGCTGGGGGAGACACCAGGATTCCCCACTTCTTTGCCCCTCCCAGCGTACCCAACAAAGTCTCTCCAGGCATACTAGCAATTCTGAAAGTGGAGTCCTGATGCCTGTGGTCATTCCTCCTTCTCCAGAAGTTTCCTCACCCAGGGGGCTTCCTCTATTCTGGACCACATGAGGATGCACTTAAATAGATCCTTGATCTTTAGCATCTCGGTCTCTGGTCTGACTAGAGCGGGAGTAACTCTTCCACTCCTGGGAGCTGTAATCAGCTGATCCTGCAGGACCTTAGTGGGATTCTTCCGATTCAAAATTCAGTTCTAAACATGTCTTTGTCGCTTCCTTTATCTCAGGGCAGAAACTGGATTGTGGCATTATCTGGGTTGTGATCCCACTTCTCTCTCAAATCCTAGACTAAAATATTGACATGCACGTTGACAACACGCGCAGGGTTAAAGAACAAGCCTGTCAGCAAAAAGCATACATTCCATAGATGCTCCAAATCTCTCATTATTATAAAACATCATCCTGATGAAAACATACCAACTCACGCTAAGCCAGTCGGAGCCCCTCTCCTCCCCCGCCCCACGTACCTCCCTTCTCACCTCCATCATCCAAAACTGAGCTGAGAACCCAGTCTCCTGTGATTACATCACTACCTTCACCTCTCCAGTATCAGAACGAACTTCACACTCAACATTATCTCATTTTGGCTGGACTCCCAGCCTTCCACCCGCCCACACCTGAGAGAACCTTCTGGGAACTTCCCCTCGTCACTCCTCACATGCCCCTCACATCGCTGCCCCACCGGTCATCCACGGGGGCCTGCTCCATTCCCGGCTGACAAACCAGCCCTCCTCCCAGATCCACTCCCTCCCAAAGCTCAACACAGGCCTGGTATTGAGTAACTAGTTGCCTGATAAATACATCTCTGTTGGTACGATTTGCTCTTTTGTGCGAACCTTCAAAGTGGTGGGACCAGGTACACTTATTTTGCTCGTCCAATTTTGGTGTGGTTTTTCTCGGTTTTCTTCACCTTTAAGTTTAAAAGTGATCCCATTCTGGGGTGGTTCTATCAAAGCATCTGAACAGAAGGTAATTTGGTAACTGCTTTGCCGCCCCAACCCCTCCTGGCTAGGTGAGCTGGAACGCCTCTGAAGCTCAGTTTTCTCGTCTGGAACAGCTGCCTGAAGGGGCTGTGATGAGATTCAGGAACTGGATGAGTGAAAGCACTCAGCATAGTACCTGCCTCATAGTAAGTGCTCAACAAATGCAGCACTAGACCAAGAGCCAGGTGTCCAATCTTGGCATTTAGCCTTCAGACACTGGGAGAAATAGCTTTTGGCAAAGTTACCTGTGCTGTGACATTAAGTACTTTACATACCTTGTGGTGGTTCTTCAACATCCTTGAGAATCATTTATTAAAGATTAAATTAATTAATTTTTAAATTAATGAATGAATGAATGGAGAGTTTTTTTAAAAGGTCAAAAATTCATGGTAAATAAACTTCCTAACCTTGCTGTTTTGGCCCATGTAGACCTAGTCACTTGGCTGTATCCTTCTAGAAGCCAATCCCCTTGCTGGTTTTACAGACCAGTTACCCAGTGGGGGCAATGGCTGCTTTAGGACAGAGGGCAGACATTGTGGGAGAGGACTCAGCTTTCACCAGGCCATTAACCGAGCCCCAAGAGTACCTTGGCTCTCATTTGCCTAGCGTGGTTAAGAAAAGAGGCATCCCACACAAGCCTGCTCCAGCTGCCTCAACCCAAGACATGAGCACTTGCACATTTGTAGCCGTTTAAGACATACATATATTTTTTAAAGATTTTATTTATTTATTTGACAAAGAGAGTGAGACAGAGTGAGAGGGAACACAAGCAGGGGGGAGTGGGAGAGGGAGAAGCAGGCTTCCCGCCGAGCAGGGGGCCCGATGCGGGGCTCGATCCCAGGACCCTGGGCTCATGACCTGAGCTGAAGGCAGACGCCTAACGACTAGCCACCCGGGTGCCCCAAGACACAAATATTTTTTAAATAAATCACACTACCCTGTGTTCTTAAATAATTCAGTATTTTTCTTAGGGACTTAGGCTTCCAGTTAAAACACCAGGGCGCCCTCAGGAGCCCCAGGGTGCTGGGGTGATGCCTCTCCACCTCGTGCCTGAGAGGGGCCTGCTCCTGGAGTTCTCAGTCACGGATTCCGTCCCAGTGTCGCCAGTGGGCCAGCCTCAGCAACCCCACCCCTCCTTCCCAGCGTGCTGCGGATCTGCGCTGGAAAGAGGACGATCCTTTGAGGAGAGGGTACTTTGGAAAACCGAGGGGGTGTTAACGTCCTTCTCGCCCTGTGTTCCAGCCATCACGCAGACCATAAAATGCTCCCACGAGCGCTCGGTGCATCTCTTCATCGACTCCTTGCTGCACCCCAGCCAGCAGAGCATGGCCTACCAGTGCGGCGACATGGACAGCTTCAGCCAGGGCCTGTGCCTGAGCTGCCAGAGGGGCCGCTGCAGCTCACTGGGCTACCACGTCCGCCAGCAGCGGCAGGGCCAGAAGAACAAGCGGCTCTTCCTGGCCACGCGCGCCCAGTCCCCCTTCAAAGGTGAGTGCGAGCGGCCCCGGGGCAGCCGCTCGGCTGAAACCTCGCTCTGCTTTCAGTGTTCCTCAAACCACAGAGTCCAGACGGCGATGTCCACACAGCCTGTCTCTCTCTCTCTCTCTGTTCCCAAGAGTGTGTCCACCTGGCCGCCAAGCGCCAGGAGGAGAAAGCTTGATGCTTTCTGGAACGATCGTTGGTTGAGCCTCTCCTCCTCCACTTTCACGGTCCCCTAGGATGTTAGATCCTGAAGGCCCTGAGCAGTTCCGGCCACCACCCAGGTCTCATTGTGCAGGGACCTGGAGGCGTATTCAAACCCCAACTGGAACCCAGTGCTTTCCAGCTCTGCTCACAGCTTCCATGAAAGAAGGAGGCTCTGCGCTATGTTTGTGGCTCCTCATTTCCTCTAAAGTTGGGATCCGCTGATCTTACAGGGTATCACTGTCTTGTTGAGACCCTCCAAAGATGAAGTTTGGCTTCCAACTTTCCTCATCAGACCTTTAACCCCAGGGCAAAAACCGAGCCCCGGTCCCTCCCTGGATTGAAGCAGAGGTCGGAGCTGCGCCTCTTCGAGGCTGAAGCCAGCAGAGAAAGGCTCCACCCGAGCCCAAGTCCTCCAGGAGTGAACGAGCTGACATCTACCACCATTACCATTTCTGTCTCATCCTTTCGACAGCTCCTGAGTGATTTAGCGTCTTACTGTCTCACTGCACACGCTCACAGTGCCCGGAGGACTGGGCGCTGCGCTGTTTGATTATCACCGCCCAGAATATTTGTGGAGGCAGAAGGTGAACATGTCATCACCACCACTTTGCATTTGCACAGCCTTCTATACAAAACATCAGATGCAGCCATCACTTCTTTGTGGAACCCACAACAGCCAAGCAAGTTCGGCAGGGTGGGTAAGGATCTCATTTTCAAGAGGAGGGAAGCGCAGCTTGTAGGGAGTGACCTGCCCACGGCCACACAGCCTGGAAGGAGGCCAACAACCAGGTGCATCCGACTCCCGGTCTGTGTTCCTTTTCTCATCACACTCGCAAGTTCAAGTTCCCAGGCAACTTATTTTTTAAGCATAGGATTCCTGTTTATCTGAACTTGTGCTCTCCAGCCAGATTTCCCTTCCGTGAAGCCCAGGAATGACAGAAATCCACTGCCGGCAGCTGATAGCTTCTGAGGGCATCACAGTGAAAGCGGATACTTCCTGCCTGAGGGGCCAGCCGGTCCCCTCTGCTGACTGCCCCTTCGGGGTGGAGGAGAAGGTACAATCCGAAATCAGGCGAGGGGATTTGGAAGGGCTCCTGCCTTGGGGAGCTCCCCCATGGCAGGCTGCCAATTAGACACTCATTTGTGTTAACCGGCTTCTCTTTTAAATGGCAAAGCTGCCTGGAGTGATTAAGCCCCTCCAATAAGCACATTTCACTGGATCTACCGTAAATCATGGGATGTTAGCATTTCTAGAGGCTGTTCTACCCTGCCATTTCACAGCCGCAGACACCCAGGCCCAGCTGGGGAAAATCATCGGCCCAGGGATACAGAGTGAATTCTTGGCAGAGTCAGCATTTAGACCTGGACCTCCAAACAACTAGTTGAGGGATTTTTATTTTTTTATTTTTTCCTCAGGAACCTGCCCCTTGTCTGTTTGTGGAGGTGAGGGAGGGAGGAGAGAAGAAGGGGAAGGTTTTGCTTTCTCCTTGAGATCAGCTGGGAAGAAAGGAAACTACTTTTCACCTTCCACAGCTTGAGGGTGTCCTGAAGTGAGGAGGTTGGTCCAGCTGGAGGACATCTACTGGGGGCTTGGAAATGGGGGTGGGCAGGCAAGCATGTAGAGAAGAAAGAGGGGAAAGGAAGACCGATAGGCACAACCAGGCTGAGTTCCTCCCTTTAGCCAAGGACCAGCACATGCTGCTGGTGTGAACTCACAGGGGTCCTTTTCCTATGAAGGAGGACCAGAGCACTGCATTCAGGCAGCTCCACCCGACCCAAGCGGCTACCAAAACCAATGTGTTCATCCATACGTTTATTCTTCAAACGTAAATTGAGCCAGAGTAGTCAGAGTCCCTAACTCATGGGGTGCACTGGAGACCAGCCCCCTCCCATATGTACATGCTCAGTGCCATCCCAGGAAGACAGGCAGGGGGTCCCTTGGAGACAACACTCGGGTGTCTTTATTGCCAACGATTCATCTTGCTCCAGACTCTTCTGACAGGCGTGGAACCCCTGAAGCCGGTGAAAGCCTGAAACTGTCAGAACCCATCTCAGCCCCTAACGGAAGCTCCTTGCTGAGCTGTGGCCTACACTGTACCCTCCCCCTCTCTGGGTCTTCCAAATTCTCCCCCCGTTCTGTTTCAGTCCTTCCAGTGAGGAAAATCCTAATCTGTTCACTGGTGGGAAGTAGCATCACTGGAGTCACGCCAAGCTGCCCTGGGTATGGGCGGAAATTATCCCCAAGTGAGACTCTGCCTGTTCTGGAGAGCTACTAATCTGGATAATGCTGCGTCAGCTGGTAGGGTAGCTGTGGCTAGTTAAATTAGTTAGAATTAAACGCAATCAAACATTTGATTCCCGGATCACTCTAGCCACCTTTCAAGTGCTCAGATACGTGGCTGCCATATTGGAGAGCCAGAAATGGATTGCTTCCATCATCACAGAAAGTTCTGTTGACGGTACTGGCACAAGGCCTTTAATCTAGGTCCCATAACTACACGTTTCCCCACCCATCGTGGTCATGATCATCTCTGACTGGGGCCCTCCAAGTCTACTTCTCTGGCATTTGGTAAATACTTGCAGATTCTTAAAAGAAGAGACTTGCCCGGCCCTGGTTACAGAGAACCCATAATTCATATTTTTCAAGAACATCTAATTGTATGATATATTTTAGTGCAGGATCTGGCTGGGCAAAATAAACACGGCCTCCAGATTGTAGCTTCACAAGGGGTGACTAACTTAGCCTTTTATTCCTCTGGCTCCTAAGATATTTCAACCATCAAAGGGTCTGTTTTCTATGACCAGAACCCGGTGCCCATGAGGAGAGTCCCACAAGGCAGTTATTACTCACTTCTATTTTCACTCTCCCAGTAAGAGCCCTCGCCAGCCTGGGAGCCTGTTTTGTAAAAGAGAAGAGAGAGAGCATATCCATCCTGAGGGAGTCCTGCTTAGCAAATGCCTTATCTAATTCATCCTCTAGCGGTGGGACAAGGCCACTGGGAGTGGAGGGAAGTGGCACTTAAGGGGGCCTCTTCTGTCCAGGCTCCACACTGGGTATGTTGTACAAACTAGCTCCTTTATCATATAATCTTCACAACAACCCAGACAGAGGGACAGAGACTGAGATGGGTGGGGGTAGGGACTGATGATGGTGGACTTTCCAATAAATAAATTGAGACTCATAGAGTTTACAACTTCCCCAAGTCACACAGTCTGTTAGTAGCAAATGTAGCATTTGACCCCAGGTTGCTCTGATTCATGGCCCTTGCTCTTCCATGCCACACAGTCTCCCGAGTGTAGCACCAATGCCGGGTCCTCCCCACCTCTCTCCCTCTCCCCTCCCCTCTGCATTCTGGGCCTCATCCCATCTAGCTCAACTTGCTTGAGTACTCTTTCCTTCTGGTTGGTGAGACAACCAACTAAACTCTGACTTGGGAGAATCTGTTTGTCTTTTTGGCTTTTCTCTGCTACTTCTTTTGGAAGGTTTTTGCTAATTTCCAGGGAGAGGTCCAGAAAAAGTGCTGGGTGTCATAGAGACAGTGCAGGCTTGAGATTGGGAATAGGGCATGTCCAGAATTTGGCTTTGCTGCCAACCTCCTATATGTGACCTTGACCTAGTGACAAAACCCATGCAGGTCTCAGTTTCTTCAGCCACAGAGTGATTGTGTGTGGATGAGCATGGGGGTGAACCACTAAAACTGGCCCCTGTGGGTGCAGCTCAGAACCGTGCCTGGTCAGTTCAGCACATAGGAAGGGAATAGGTATCACTGGGTTAACACCTTCTAGAAGCTGGGCACTTTTAAATATGCCATCCCATCGCATCACATCCTCACACCCTGTTAGAGTGCTCTTGATGCCCATTTTACACATGAGGAAATTGAGCTTCAGAGAGGCTATGAGTGCTCACAACCACTCAGTGGTAGGTGGCAGAGAAAAGACTCCAGGCCCTCAGCTGAGGGCTCTTACTGCCTTCCCACATGAAGCACCTATGGGCACAAACAGCGGGCAGCAGGCAGCAGGATGCCAGTCAGTACAGCACTCCTTACCACACACACACACACACACACACACACACACACACACACACTCCCCCAATCCCACCCCTAGCAGAAGAGGCAACTGCCCACAGAAGGGGCAAGCATCCAATCCCATGACATCAGGGTGTAGGGGAGGAAAATTTTTCCTCTACCCTTTTTATTCTTTGGCTGGCCTATTAATTAAGTTGACATAAAACAGATTAACAGGAGAAAATGTTAGTTTCATGTGTACTAGAGCCTCACAGAGCCAGGAGAGGTTCAAAGAAGTCAGGCAGTTGATGCCTATCTGCCATCCCGAGCTAAAGAGAAGGGGGTGGGGCTGTGGGGCTTCAAAGAGAAGGAAGTTAATTCACAGGAAGATGGGAAGAGCAAATGTTTGGGAAACGAATGTTTGTCACACCATGCAGAGACAATGAGACACAGAGTGGAATCAACAAACAGGCCTGGAACCACCCCCACCCACCCACCCCCGCTTACCACCCCTCATCACCCAGACTGTGGCTCTCTGTGGTGGGTGCTCTCTTCCTGGACTAGGCCCCCCAAATAAATTCTTAGAGGCAGATAAGCAGGAGGCAAAAAGCTCTTCCTGAGTGTTTTGGGCCTTGATTGTCTTCCACTTAAAATACCCCACATGCTAAAGTGGCACATTTGGGAGAGGCTCGTTCTGAAGCACTATAGGGGTGTCACAGGGTGCTGTGAAGCCCAAATGTGGCCATCAACATGAGCCCAGAGCTGCACAATGCACCTGCTTCCAAAACCACCTGCAGCTACCCTACCTTCCTCCAGCCTGCCCTGAGTGCTGGCCCCCTCATGGGGTAACCCCTGCATGGTGCCATCCCCAGGCCTCTCAGTGCCAGGATCTGCAGCCTCCCTCTCAAGTTAGAGGCATCTCATGTCTAGGAACAAGCCCTTGGTGCTGCAAGACAACACAAGAGATCTCATTCCTCCCATCTTCATGAAAGAAAATCGATACACTGAAAGAAAAAGGCCTCTTTGATGTTTGCAAAGAGAGTCATAATATCTCCCAGCGCCAATATCTAATGATCTGGAATCGTTTTTTTCCATGAAACAAAAAGAAGAAGAAAAAAGAGGAGGTGAAGAAGAAGAAAAAGAAGAAGAAACAAAACATTCTCTTTTCATAAATTCCACAAGCCAATGTCTACTGTGGCTGGCTTATAAAAAGAAACTTAAGTGGTACCAGTGGGGTTCACATGAGATCAGAATCCGGGGTTTTGAGGGTATTGAACCACAGGAGGACTCTCTATTTGAGGAGAATCTCCAGAGGCCTCACATCTCTGCTCTAGGTGGCGTTTGCCTGATCTCATTCAGGGTTAATGGACTGTTTCATGCTCTTTATCTTTAAGACCTAAAATAATTTCTCCTGCCTGAACCGAGGAATGCACTGGGCTGGCCCCTCTGCAGTCACAGGATCAAAAGCATTTTTCCTAAATCATTTTTTAAAATCCTTACTAAACATGTCATGAGGGAAAGTGAGCAAAATTTTTCCTTAATCTTTGTAACAGCATCATTGTCCGGGGGGGGGGGGGGGGTAGGGAGAGGGAATGATAGGCAAATTGTCTCTTTTTCTTTTAAAGAAAAACACAAAAATCCAAAATAAGAACATCTAATTAGTTCTCAGTATGAAAGGCTCTTTTATATTTATAAAAATTATGTCATTTCAAGATTTCTCCCCCAAAAAGTGACTTTCCTAGTGCAGGTAATTTGGGACTGCCTGTGCCATCAATCTGCTTAGTTCTATATCCGGGCTTTTGCAGACACAAGGGTACCCTCATCCCCCAACTCCTGTGCCCTACCCCCCACAGCCCACACATCTTTCAGGAGCGCTTGGCAGGCTGGCAGACTCGGGCTTCTCAACACTCCTGCACCTTTGGGGTTCCGACTTCCTGCCGGGGAGACACTGCAGGAGGCCAGGTCATTCTCATTCAAAGGATGGGAAACCAAAGGGGTCCTGGCAAGCTGACCCTTGGATTTTACACCTTCCCCCAGAATGGTGCAACCATGGCATCTCGGACCTGGGAATCCATCTCCTACTCATGATTTAAGAACAAAGGAAGAAAAAAACCCCTCCAGCGCAGGGACATGACACATTTATCCCCACTCGGGGGCTAGGCATTCAGGGGACAGGCAGGAAGAATCTGCAGCAGCAATAGCCCAGGATGGATGTCAGTGGGTGAGACCCGGGAGGCACTTTGTCTTGGTGGCTTCGTTCCAGGAAGGTTTTGATGGCAGCCTTTCCTCAGGGGCCGAGTGTTTGCCATTTCTTTCAAAGGGCAGATGCAGCTTGCAGAACCAGAACCCCAGGAGACAGCGGGAAGGGGATTTTAGAATCAGACAGACACCAGACACCTGGGTTCAAATTTGGCTCCACTTGTAACTCTCTGTGACCTTGGACAGGCGTCCAAATCTCTGCTTCCTTGTCTGACATCCACCAGAGTAATTGACACCCTAGGTCTCAGGAGAAAACAGGACTCCGCTGGCCGAGGTCAGCTCAAAGGAGTGGGCAGGACTCCTTCCAGAGGGTGGGGAGTAGTAAGGAAACCAACAGGGCCTTCCCCTTATTTAGTCTTGTTGTGAGGACCAAAAATGACATAGGCAAAACTCTTAGTATATAGCCTGATGCATACATAGTAGGCTCTCCACAAATGGAGATTCCCATTCACAGTTAGGGTCTTTAATGCAGCACGTGTCCTGCCTTATCTTCACACAAAAGAGCCCCTGAAGACCCCTTAGGTGCCCGGTGCATGCTGGGACTTGTGCCGATAGGAGCATTGATATGACACTGAGACTGCCCTCGGGGAGAGAAGACATGGACGTTGATGCCCACGAGATAAGAAGACAGAAGTGACTCTGCTTCCCAAGCGCAAGCTCCCCCGAGTCCGGGACCGCAGCTTCTGGTCCTCTTGTCTTCTGTTCTAATACTTTTAAAAAGCATTTTCTTTTTCCAATAAGAGTCTAATTAGAATACAGGCATATTGTAGAAAACCCAGAACTTGCAGGAAAGCGTAAAGAAACAAAAACGACCCCTCTCTCCTCTCTGAAGATAAGCATGGTCACATTTTTATGCCTCTTCCTCTTGTGCATCCTGTTTTATAAAGTTGGTCTCATGTTGGACATGAAATTTTGTGTCCTGGTTGTTGTTCGGGCTTTCCCCCGCCCTCACTTCTTTCATAAGGATTGAAATTGCTCCAAAAATATCTTTTAATGACTTCATAAGAGTAAATCACATGGTTGGGAATATGAACTCGGAATCAGCAGACTCAAGTCTAATTGCAGCTTCCCCCGTTCTTAGCTGCATGACAGTGGACAAGTTACTTAACTTTCCCCGAGCATCAGCTCCTGCATTTGTAAAATGATGTGGAGGGAGGATAAAGTGGGCATCTTACACAGTTGTTGTAAAGAGAAATGAGATAATTACATGATGCGATTGGCTAAGTGTCTGGGACACGATAAAAAGTAAATGGTAGTTCTATGAGAACTACCTGATTAGTCAGTCTGTAGTCATTCTTCCATTGAATATCTCAGGTGGTGCCGACTTATTTTTAGTTAAACAGTTCTGTTATGACACTCTTGAACTTAAATCTCTCTCCATACTTCAACTTTTTCCTTAGGGTATATAAAGCTATGGTTCCAGGTACAAACACATAAAAATTCAAGTTCTGGAGCCAGGTGGCCTGGGCTTACATCCCAGCTCTGCTACTTAGGAGCTGTGTGACACTGGGAAAGTCACTTAACTTCTCTGTGCTTCAGTTTCCTCCTCTCTAAAAGGAGGTGATGATAGTATCACCTGTTGTGAGGATTAAGTAGGATAATAGACGCAAAGTGCCTGGCACAGGCAAATAAAATAAATATTAGCCAGTGTTGCTTTCTTGCATCCCGCCAATTACCCTCTTCAACTCCTCTATCCCCCATAGCTTTTAGCACTGGGTTGAGCACCAGTAGACTTCCAATTTATGTGTATTAAACTGGATTAAAATTGGTGACTAAGGGTGTTCCTTGAGTGCTCTGCAAGATGCTGCCTCCTCGTTAGGAGGTTACCCCAAGCCCAGTCCTCCTGCCCTGTCCTGTCCACACCCGACACCCACCCCACACACCTATGGCCTGTGTCTTTGGAAGGACCTTTCCTTTTGCCTCTGTTCAACTTATAACACAGTCTGCCCGTGACAGGGTTCTCTTGATAGACCCCAAATAGTATATGGCTTCTCAGAGGCCTCTGGGATGTTAGGCCAGAGTGCCTGTCTCCATCACTGCCAGCCAGGGTTGAGGGACCCTTTCTGGAACCTGGGCCCACAGCCCTTCTCTTATTTCTCACCTGCAGCCTCACAGTCCTGAGAGTCTCAAACTACTTTTTCCATGAATAAGGATCTGAGCACCTGTTACGGATAGGGCACAGTGTTCGGTGCCAGATGATGCCCAAGCTAGCTCCTACCTAAAGCAGAAAACTCATGGCCTATAAAAGTCCACTGTTCATGTTTGGCTCTTGTCGTGAACATAAATATACAAAAAGAAACTTTGGTGCTTCAGAGTAAGCCCAAGAGATAACCCTGGGCTCATAAGCAAGTCCACCACAAAACCCAAATGAGAAGGTGGTTTATGCCAAAGGGGAGGGTTGTGCAAACAACACAGAATCCCAGGAAAACAGGCAGACTGGGACACTGCAGCTGGGGTGTTGGCAGCACGCCATCCGAAGCAGCTGTTGCTGGGTTTGTGTGTAGCTACCAACCTCCCGTGGCCATGCGGCATTTGGTAGGTAGGAGACTGACTCATGAAGATGACAAATTTCCACGTGTGGGGTATATGGGATGGATGAACAAGTGGCTAGTGCCATGATCTATGCTTTCTGGTGGGAATTTGCCTGCAACACAGCTTGAAACTTGGGTCTTGGATTCTCAGAGGTGGCTTCCATCTTGCTAAATTGTAATACACATCATGTTACTCCCAAGCCAACTGTCGGTTCATTCATCCCACCAAGTTTGCTAGACACCTACATCGTGGAAGTCACTGTACCAGGATTAGTGGATTAATCATTACCTAGAACAGGAAAAGCAAATACACAGCAAGCACCCCATAAATCCCTCTCCTCTGCCCAAGGCAGACACCAGTCTTCCCAAGAGCCTGGGTGTAACCTCAGTACCCGTCTCCACATAGGGCTCTGGGAAACCTGATCAATCAAGCGGAATTGGCATGCTATATGAAACCTGTTGGCCATCTTGGAGCTAAAACAGTACAGGCACGTAGAGAATGTGGAGACAGCAAGAGACAGAAGTCCAAGCAGTCCATTCATTTTGGAATTAAGTGGGATAATTTCAAGAACAGCCCCATAGGCGGCTGGTATGACAACACAGGGTAAGTCAAGGCCATCTTAGGAGCCTTAGCAATAGGTCCAGGCTAAAAGACAGGCTCTACTATGTGACTTTGAACAAGTCCCTTCCCTTCTTGGGCCCCGGTTTTCTTATTTATAAAATGGGGATGATGACAACGATACCTCATAAGGTTCTTACGATGAGTGAATGAGATGAGGTAGTGTAAAGTGTTTAACAATACCTGTGGGATAGTAAGCAATTTGCTTTTATTAACTAAATATTTAGGTAAGGGCGCCTCGGTGGCTCAGGTGGTTGAGCAACTGCCTTCAGCTCAGGTCATGATCCTGGAGTCCCGGGATCGAGTCCCACATCGGGCTCCCTGCTCGGCGGGGAGTCTGCTTCTCCCTCGGACCCTCTTCCCTCTCGTGCTCTCTGTCTCTCATTCTCTCTCTCTCAAATAAATAAATAAAATCTTTAAAATAAATAAATAAATGAATATTTAGGTAAGGAAGAGTAAAATAAGTTACCCTCTCCTACACAACCCAGTAGGACATTCTGAACACTTGATAAAATGGAAACATTTTATGCCCAAGTGCTAGAACTAGAGTTGTCGTATTTCCATCAAAAAATGTGCTTGATGAACCCCACAGAGCTAGTGCCTAGGAACCGCCCAGAATATAGAGATGTGGTCACTAGGGCATATGCTTCTTAACTAGAGCTCTGTCCATCCCCAAACGGACTTCATCAAACAGAGGCAAACGTTGAAAAGGGCAATGTGTTCTCTTGCCTTTGTCAGGTGCCTCAAAACGGTAATATCCTTCAGTTTATGAAACGGGACTTTTGCCAAATACATGGAATAGTCCAACAAGATCGCACCCAGAAATGGGTGAGAATGCTAGGTATACCATATTCCTGTTCTGCCTTCTTCTACTAGATAATATTTATTATTATACTACAAATACACCGTATGTCCTCTGTAAACATTTCGTAAAGACAGAAAAGGAAAAAGAAAAAAATGTAAAGCCTTCATAATCTCTCCACCCAGGAAAAAAAAGAGTTGGTATCTATCTATCCAGACTTCTCCCTCTGCATTTTTAAATTTTAAAAATATGAGATTTTTAATTTAAAAAAAATCCTATTTAAATTCTCTTTCTCTCTCCCTCTCCCCCACCTTCTCTCTTCAGTGTATCATTACCAGTTCAAGATCCAGTTCATCAACCAACTTGAGAAACCAGTAGAACCAACTTTTACTATGACACTCCTCGGAACAAAAGAGGAAAACCAGATAATTACCATCACTCTGTGAGTACAAGTTGCAGCCCCGTCTATGGTGATGGCATGCTACTTTTTCTCACAGGGTCTAGAAGGTCCCCGTAATTTTCAAGGGCCAGGCCAGACACAGCTTACTCTTCTCAGCCCATACAACTGCCCCAAATGCCTGTCAGACGGGGTGTCCACCCCAAGCCCAGAGCCTTGTCATCCCTCAGCCTCAGCCGGGTCCCACAGATTGCTTTATGGTAAAATGACCTGTGTTTACAATGGGTTCATTGTGAGGTGAGCTGAGCAGAGAGGGAAGCCAGAGGTGGCAAAGTCCGTCGTCCACACTGCAGGAAGAAGAGCCAGGCAGGAGGAGCAGGGAGGGCTGGAGCAGCTGTCCGCAGGACAGCCCTGAGCTCCTTTCCAGTGAGTTCTCAAAGCCATAACCCAGAAACAAAACTGCTTTCAACTTGGCACCAATTTCCCACCTCAGTCAGCCTACACTGCCAGCCCTGCCCATCTGTCCTTTGCCCTGTTACACACCTGCTCACAAAGTGAACAGTAACCTCATGCCTCCCTCGGAGGCTCCCCAGCCTCACTGACCACATCTCGACCCTCAGTATGGCCTCTTCCTTGGAAGTGCCAGTAGGCCTCTGCCCACTCCAGGGATAGTCCTCAGCTTCCAGAAGATCTCCCCCAGCTTTGGATCTCTGGTCATTACACTGATTCTGACATTCAGCAAGTATTAGTCAGTGCTCTGCCTCAGGGGTAGAGAGGACCCTAGCCCTAGGATGCTCACAGCCTAGCGGGGCAGATGGATTCCTAAGCAGTTCTTTACAACATTCTGCAGGAGGAGCTATGACAAGCCGTGCAAAGGAACCCTCCATCCACCTGTCTCTCCCTAAATCCAGTGGTACCTTTGCACTGTCCCAGATCTCTCTTGGGGAATAGTTCCAAGGTGGAAAGGGCATCTAGCTGCTCAGTCAGTGTTGGGACATGTTAATGTCTTGGAGACCAGTGAGTAAATCTGCTAATGATACCTAAGGATCTGCATTTAAATCTTGCTCCAAATTGGTACATCCCTTTAACATGTGGTTTTCTACTACTATTAAACTTTGTTGTTTCTATTTATATGGGGAGGAAAAAAAGCATGAGTGGGGAGATAAGAGCAGTGGGTGGCTCTACTGTGTTAATCAAACCTCCAGGGAGCTGAGCTGCCCAGAGATCATTGCCAAAGGCCCACTGTCTTCTCAGGGGCAGTTTTCCTGATTTGTTAACTTAGAAGCTAGGAAGCCTGAGCTCAACAGAGTTATCAGATTCATTATGGCAGAACTCTCAGAGCCTCTTAAATATGCTGACCCAGAAGATACATGGCTTTCCCAGTATTAATGGTCTGGCCCACCCACTGCCGTTTCTACTAATAGTCTGTCCCACACCAGTTTAGAAAATGCAGCAGAAAAGACCTTCCCGAGTCACTCAGGCAAACCCAACACAGACTGAATGTGCCCAACATGACTTTGCTGTTACAAATAAACTAGGTCTGATTTCCTTTGTATCTTCAAGGGATGAAGAAATTACTAGTAATAAAACTTATTCCTTTCTTATCACGTTGGATTTGGATATTGGTGAGCTGATCATGATCAAGTTCAAGTGGGAAAATGGCGCCGTATGGACCAATGTCTGGAACACAGTCCAAACCATCATCCCATGGAGCAGAGGGCCCCTCTACTCAGGCCTTGTTGTCAAGACCATCAGAGTCAAAGCGGGAGAAACCCAGCAACGGTGAGTATTGACTCAACCTCCCTTGACATCTATCAGGCATCTCTATGTGCCAGACCTCCACAATTAACACTTGCATTTATATCATAAAGTGGACACTATCGTGTCCTAATGATGGCATATAGATGCTCGGAAAGGTGAAATGACCATCCCAAATTCACACAGCCATAGATGGAAGGACTGGGATTTGCACCCAGGTCTTCTGACTCCCGGTCTAGACTCTTGCGGCTGCCCGTGGTTCAGAGCTACTTGCCTCGGAGTTTGAGATTCGCCTCACTGGCCCAGTGCCCTTCAAACTTCAGTGTGCAGGTGAATAACCAGGAGATGTTTATGGGTGCTGCAGTCCAAGGACCGCACTTTGAGTGGCAAGGACCAAGATGTGCCATTTCCTTCTTACTGCTCACCCAGAGAAATGCTTTCAACAGATCACAGTCTCGACATTCCATTCTGTGAGGGTGCCTCTCAAATCTCAGAGTGCCAAAGAGCCACTAGGGAGCTTACTAAATATGCAGGATTCCCAAAGCCACCTGCGGAGCGTCTGATGCGCAGTGGTTCGTGAAGGGACACAGGGCACACAGTTGCTAATAAAAGCCCTAAGAAATTCTGATGGGAACCAATGGAGCAGGCTTAGGACACCCTGCTCTGTGTGATTTAACGTCTCCCTTGGCCCCAGTGTCCCCGGGGACAATAAGGGATTGGGGTCAGAGTCAGACACAAAAGAAAGAAAGGGTGGTCCAGCTGCCCCTTCAGTCCTGTCAGCAAAGGGATGCCCAACATATTTTGCCATGGCAACTCTGCTTTTCTAGAGTTCTGCACTTCTCCATGAGAGGAGAATTCTGTCCTTCCCCAGACCCTTCCTCCTCCGCCTCCCCGTCGTGTTCAGGAAACTTGTCTCTCCTCTCCCACCGCCCTTTGTTGGGGAGCCCATTTCTGTCTCCGGCTTGTCCTCAGTAGAGATGGAGAACAGCAGGCCTCTCACCTCTGAACTATGTTCCTCCCTCACCCCACGGGCTTCACGGCCAGGAGTGGGTCCGCGGCAGATTTATGCCCCCGACTCCCTTATACAACAGCGCTCTGAGGTTTTATCTCCCCGGGATACAAAATCCCGGCAATTACTAGGAGCATACTCTGCAGCCTGCCAACAGATTTCTCCACACGATCAATTTGAGAAAATTCAACTGCTTCTGTCCTCTTAGACCCTTGGCTATTCTTGCATGACTTTCTAGCCCTTTAGAAGAGCTCAGCTTCTGGGACGCCTGGGTGGCTCAGTCGTTAAGCGTCTGCCTTTGGCTCAGGTCATGGTCCCACGGTCCTGGGATCAAGCCCCGCATCGGGCTCCCTGCTCCGTGGGAAGCCTGCTTCTCCCTCTCCCACTCCCCATGCTGTGTTCCTTCTCTGGCTGTCTCTCTCTCTTTCTGTCAAATAAATAAAATCTTTAAAAAAAAAAAATAGGAGAGTTCAGCTTCTGACAGCCACCCCTCCCCGCACTCCCTCAGCTCGAGGGTCATTCCTCAGGCCTAGGGGCTGTTCACCATGACAATTCTCTGTGACTTGACTGGAAAGGTTGTATAAAACACACCACAGCCTCTCACTGGTGCTTACCCACATGGTTTTGAAGGAGTAAAGAGCAGAGGGAAGGGAATGGTGCTTCCAGAGCTCCCACTGTGCCGAAGGCACAGAACCAAGTCTAGAGGGTTGGTCTCATGGAACCTTCCCAGTGATGCTTGGAAGTGGGTAGTGTTGGCTGTGCAGATGAGGAAGCTGGGGCTCATAGAACCACAGCCTGGGGGCACTGCTGATAATTGGCCGAGTCCAGATCTAACTCAGGGTTTGTCTGATGCCTTCCTTGCCTCTTTGCTGTCCATGCACTGTTCCCAACACTTCCTTCCTCCATTCATCTGGGCCCCATGGATCTGACTTTCCTTAGTCTAAACCAGCAGTGGTGAAGTGCTGGATATTCATATATCTGCGCATCAGACCCTTCCTCCGAGCTGTAGGAGGTACATGCTGAAAAAGGAGGAGGGGTGGTGAGACCTATAGCTTTTTAAGTTGCAAGTATTCAGTGGCTCCTATGTGTCTTCCCAGCACGAGGTACCACTGGGGGATACAAAAAAAAAAAAAAAAAAAAAAAAATCTGAGTGTGGCTCTTGGCAGAAAGAAATTCCAGGACCTAATAATTAGGAAAAACAAGATGCATTAATTTTACTAATAACATACTCCCTCCCGGTGCTTCTCAAACCTTCATGTGCCCAGGAAGCATCCGGGAATTGTGCTAAAATGCAATTAAAATGTAGGTGGGGTGGGGTCTGACATCCTGTGTCTCTAACAAGCTCCCGGGTGCAGCTGCTACTGGCTCACAGACCACACTTTGCATAAGGGAAGGTCTAGCATTGCATGGTCTAGAAAGCCTAGAAGGGAGACAGCAGTTCAGTGGTGCTGCACCACAACAGGCTGTGGGGAGGCCAGGAGGCATTCCCAGGGAGAGAGGCAGCGAGCAAAGCAATATGGCAGCCAGAATCCGATGGCCTGCGTCTGCCGGCCCTAAGCTCAAATTCCACTTGCCGCTCACCACCTGTGGAGCCTCAGACACTAACTGCACCTCGCAGAGACTCGGTTCTTTAGCAATAAATGGAATTTATAATATGTATCTCATGAGACCAATAACAAACTACCAATTTCTGAGTCCCTCTACAAACCGTAATCCCAGGGCCAGGATGCAAATATGCAACCTCACAGTCTTAAACTCTCTGCTGACTACAGGGCACAAAAATGGTCAAGTAACTCACTCTGTGCCTCCATGGGAGGAATTCAATGAGAGATGATTTTTTTCATTCAGAGGCACAAAGTCAGAGATGAGAGGACCTACTGTGGTGGTGGAAGAGACAGGGCAGAAAACATTGGTTCTACAGCGGGACATCAAAAACGATCAGCTACACATAATGAGAAAATGTTCAATTTCCACATTAATCTTTTAAATGCAAGACAAAAATCAATGAGATTATCGCTGGTCACCCATTAGCTTGGCAGGAATTAAAAAACAGACAACATCCAGAGTTGGTAAAGGTGTGGAGAAGCAGGCATCCTCATACACTGTTTGTGGGAGTGCAAATTATGGAGCTTCTGCAGGAGAATTTCATTCAACAACTAACATTTAGTGAGCACCTACCTTACACCAAGCACTGTTGTAGGCACCAGGCAGGGAACAGAATAGACAAAGCCCTCGGTGTCATGGAGCCTACATTATC
Source organism: Eumetopias jubatus (assembly GCF_037043125.1). NCBI lineage: Eukaryota > Metazoa > Chordata > Mammalia > Carnivora > Otariidae > Eumetopias > Eumetopias jubatus. Next base: position 99,197,046 of record NW_028274813.1, read on the forward strand.
AAAATTTTAAATATACATAATACCCAGAATTTTAACTCTAGGTGTCCATCCTGGATAAATACTCAAAATATCCACAAGAGATACACATGTGCAAAAACGTTTGTTGCGGTCCTATCTGTAAATAGTAAACCATTGGGAAAACCTCAATGTCCATCAGTAGGAAAATGGCTCTAATACACTGTGGTACATCCACACAATGGAATATAGTACAGGAGGTGAAAAAGAATGAGACAGATTCATATGTAGTGAGATGAACAGGTCTCCAAGTCCATTATTTGATGGTAATGAAAAAGGTCAGAAAAATACATACAGTATAACCCCACTTCTATTAAAAATTCTTTATGTTTGCATATGAACATTGATATATGTGTAAATGCATAGAAGTAGGTCTGGAGATGGGGCGTCTGGGTGGCTCAGTTGGTTGAACATCCGACTCTTGATTTCAGCTCAGGTCATGATCTCAGGTTGTGAGATCGAGCCCCGCGTGGGGGCTCTGTGCTCAGTGGGGCGTCTGCTTAAGACTCACTCCTTTCTCCCTCTGCCCCTCCACCCCTCAAATAAATAAATAAATCTTAAAAAAAAAAAAAAAAAGAAAAGAAAAGAAGAAGAAGAAAGAGATCTGGAGAGACATAAACCAAACCAGGAAAGCAGAGGGGAATGACCCTGGTGAAGGGTGATGGCAAAGAGGATCTTTAATATTTGACTTCGTTTAGTTCTTTACCATTTGAACTTTTCAAAATTACATTCACAAATTATTTGTAACACTTTTTTAAATTTTAGCTTTATTGAGATATAATTGACAATTAAAATTAAGATATTTAAAGTGTACATCATTGTGATTTGATATACATAAACGTGAGACTGGATCCCCCCACCACCCTGTTAACTAACACACCCAGCACCTCACATATAATATAATACAGTATTATCAACTATAGTCACCCTGTTTTACATTAGATCCTCAGACCTTATTCATCTTATAGCTAAAAAGTCGTATCCTTTTACCAACCTCTCCCTATCTTCCCCTTCCCCAGTCCCTGGGAACCACTTTTCTACCCTGTTTCTATGAATTCCACTTTTGGTGGGGAGGGGCAGATTCCACGTATAAGTGATATCCTGCAGTATTTGTCTTTCTCCATCTGGCTTATACACCATTTTAATTTTAAAAAGTCTGATTTAATGAAGACTTGACCCTAGATGCAATACAAAAAAGAAAAAGAAGAAAGAAGAAGCCATAAACTAGAATTCTTTGTGACTACTGATAGTTTTTTTCCTAGTAAATGCAAGTTAGCAACACAAAACAGCGTCTTAGGCCAAGCTCACAAACGGTCAAAGCAGTCTAAGGCTTGGTCTCCAAGAGCGACCCAAACACAGAGTGATGTCCTCTCTAGCCGGACCTTGTCTGCACCAATAAGAGGAAGGGGCTGAGCTTACAGAGCTGAACCCAGCAGAGGCTGGTGACCATGGCCTCATGCCCAGGGACCTTTAAGAGCAGCGCTGACAAACTGGAGCGAGTCCAAAGAAGGCAGGCTGAGGAGAGAAGCCTGCCTTGTGAGGAACAGTTGAAGGAACTGCAAATGTTTGCCCTGGAGTCTGGGCAATGCAGTGAAAGGAACAATAGTTACTCTCAAATCTTTGATGAGCTTGGTTGGGGAGAAAAAAGAACTGCCCTGAGGACTTTCTGTTCTTACTGAGCTGAAATCACCCCAGTGCAGAGCTCCAGGAACCAACCTTACACTGATGCTTTCGCTGACTTGGGTTTTATTTTTCTCTGAAGTTATGAAAATCTTTGTGCACATAAGAATCCAATTTTTTTTTAAAAAATAGCATGCATTACATAAATTGAGTTTTTATTTACAAAGGATGAAACACTTCAATAAGCTCCATCTAAAAGTTAACGCTGTGTTTGCTCTGTTTTCTCTTCAGAATGACATTCTGCTCAGAAGACATGGATGGCCCACAGCCCCACCCAACCCAGGAGAAAACCTTTGTGAGATGTGACGTACACTCTAAAAAATTGAAGAGAAAGATCAGATGAGCTTCTACGAAGTCCCAGTGTGAAGAATAAATGATCTTATTCCTCATCTGGAATGGTTACTTTATTTGGAAACCCAAGTTATATAAACAATCTTGCATAAAGTTTAAACAAAGTTTAGGTTTAAAGGGGGAGTATGTTTCACTATTCTAAACTGAGCTTTTAGAAACTGTATTATGTAACTGTATTCAAATATTTGTGTAACTAAAAATTTCCCAATTGTACCTCTGATTAAATGGTAATATATGCAATATATAAATAAGAGCCATTTTAGATCCATTGTCCTAATTTACAAGGTCTTTTACAGTTAAGTCAAATTCCCCATATTTCCTTCCTAGTTTATTCTGATCCGTTTTCTGAACCATGCTGGAAAGGTACTTCTTTATGACAGAACTCATGCTTCAATAAAATGAAGTTCCCATTAATCACTAGTCGTATGTCCCCACATACACATACTTTAAGACAATTCAGCTCACTAAAAGAAGAAAAATTCTAATTAAGCCAATAGCTGCCATCATGAAGATTATACAATTATTTCACTGAATCAAACCAATAAAAGTAGAATTCTCCTAAAACTACTTAATGGCAACCTGAAAGCTGGACAGTTGGTCATTTTAACAATTAAATTACTATTGCACTAAATACAATTTTTCTCTTTTACTAATGCTCGCATTAAAAGCTAATGGAAAACTTACCTCAAAGACTTAGATACCAGATTTCAAACTGTCTCAATAAACGAAGTAACGATGTTTTAACCAGCAAATTCTGTCACAAAACATATGAAGGAAATACTAGACATGGTCATGACTTGTGTGTGTGTTTCAAGTAACTCAGAGAGGGAGAGCACACTGTGCGTTTTGCTACGGGACTTGACTTGGCGTGTGGCTTCAGCCCTGCCTAGCTCATAATGCACCAGCTCTTCAGCAGAGCAGGGCAAACCAGAGCTGATAAAGGACAAATCCCAAAGAGATGCCTGCCTCTGATGAAATCAATTTAAGATTGTCTTACATGAGGGTGCCTGGGTGGCTCAGTCGATTAAGCCTCTGCCTTCAGCTCAGGTCATGGTCCCAGGGTCCTGGGATTGAGCCCCCACATTGGGCTCCCTGCTCAGTGGGGAGCCTGCTTCTCCCTCTCCCCTTCCCCCCTGCTTATGATCTCTCTCTCTCTCTCAAGTAAATAAACTCTTTAAAAAAAAGGATTATCGGGGCGCCTGGGTGGCTCAGTCGTTAAGCGTCTGCCTTCGGCTCAGGTCATGATCCTGGGCTCCTGGGATCGAGCCCCGCATCGGGCTCCCCGCTCCGCGGGAAGCCTGCTTCTCCCTCTCCCACTCCCCCTGCTTGTGTTCCTGCTCTCGCTGTCCCTGTCTCTGTCAGATGAATAAATAAAATCTTTAAAAATAAATAAATAAAAATAAAAAATAAAATAAAAAATAAAAAAAGGATTATCTTACACAATTCACTTTTATTTCCCTTGGAAAGACCCATAAAACTAAAGGATGGTGGGGAGTGATAGGGAAAAAGAACAGCTTGGTCAATATTGCCTCCTGTCCCGAATGCTGATCCTGCTGGCAGAAGTAACTGACCACACTTTTTTTTAAAAAAAGATTTATTTCTTTTGTTTCAGAGAGAGAGCACATGAGCAGGGAAAGGGGCAGAGGGAGAGGGAGAGAATTTCAAGCAGAGTCCCCACTGAGTGGGGAGCCCAGAGTGGGGCTTGATCTCACAACCCTGAGATCATGACCTGAGCCAAAATCAAGAGTCAGACACTTAACTGGCTGAGCCACCCAGGCGCCCCAGGACCTGACCACACGTTTAGGTAAAGTGTGTTATGTATGTGTCCAGAAATAATAGATAGTAAAATGAGCAATATGTCCCTCTATGTCTAAAAGAGTAAGATTTACAATAATATCACATTTGCATGGATTTGGCATTATTTTATCATTAACTGAACCGGAAGGAATTTAAAATAACACTTTTTAAAAAAAAACAACATAAAAACACTCTTTGTTATACACCCTACAGAGTCTATGCACATGTATACCAGGAAACACAGAAAAGAAAACTCGTATCAGCCTTGAAAGTCATGACAACCAGAAATGGCCCAAATGTCCACCAGTATAACGCATAAAAGAACTGAGGCATATTCTTACAAATGGACTACCACAAAGATGAACCAAAGCTACGCACACTTACAGGAACCCGGCCGACTCTAGGGTGATGATATCCAGGGAGGCACTCGGGGTACAAAATGTAAGGCAGCGGCTCATGGGTTCGTATGTGTGCACAAAGACACCAAAAATGTATACAGTCTAATACAAGCCAAACTAAACTAGATTGTTGGAGATGAATACATGAGGGATAAAACTCTAAGTTAAAAGCAATAAAGCCACTGGCACAACAGGGACGCTGCAGTAGCTCTGGGAAGGAGGACGGACCCACCGGAGTTCCAGGTGCCAGAGGGGCTGTACTTCTCACTCGGGGGATGGAGGCATGGGTGTTCATTTCTATAACCATTTTTTAAACTGTACATATGTATGCTATTCACTCACTTGGGGTATGAATGTCACATTTTGTAAAACAAAACCAAAAAAAAAAAACAAACCCACGAAGATAAAGGGCAGAGTTAAAACCACCATTTTTCTACTATAGTGTGATGAGTTTCAGTATTAATGTCATTTCACACAAAATATAATTAGAAATTATTTCATCTCGGGGCACCTGGGTGGCTCCGTTGTTAAGTGTCTGCCTTCAGCTCAGATCATGATCCCAAGGTCCTGGGATCGAGCCCCGCATCAGGCTCCTGATGAGCCTCCTGCTCAGAGGGGAGCCTGCTTCTCCCTCTCCCTCTGCTGCTCCCCCTACTCGTACTCTCTCCACCTCTCTCTGTCAAATGAATAAACAAATAAAATCTTTAAAAAAAAATTATTTCATCTCTAGGAGGAAAACTTGAAGTGACACAGTACGTCATAACATTTTGGGCAGAGAACTCAATAAGCAAACCAACATGACAAATGGTTAACCAGAACATTTGAAACTCCTCTTGGCATGGGTTATTTGCACTTGGGAAGATGTGTTCATCGACATCCCATTTTCTGAAGTACATCTTGGTAGGGAAGTCAAATAGGGAAACTGAATAATGCAGCCACATCTGTTCATTGCACATGCAAAATGCTGGCTCGTGCACTGATTATATGCACCTCTCTCCAAAGAATCTGTATTTATGAGCCCACTCAGGAAAGATAACACTGGCATCCTGCCTTTCAGGCAAAAGCCTGTTTGTGCTTTTACTTCTAAGAGAGCACAGGGAAAGAGACAGAGGAGCGCCGATTACACTGCAGCTGGGCTCTTTGAGGTGCCTGAAGTCAGGGAGAAGGAAACAATCGCTCCATTCACTCCAAATGAATGCACTCTCCTCCACAGCAAAGCTGACTGTCCTCAGTGTTCACCTTGATCATGCTGTTGCAAATATTGTGAAAGCTTTGACCAAAGTTGCATATCCCGGGCGGGGGAAGGGGTGCAAAGCAAGAAGCCAAGCTGCCCAGGGCAATGCCCCCCTCCCCCCAGAGCTGGATTGGAGGAAAGTCAGATGGATGGGAGACAGAGACAAGCAAGAGCAAGAAACAAGAAGGCAATCCCAAGAGTCGCCATCTACCCGCTAACCTTATAGGTTAGGATACTACATACTTCACCTCCAATCCCCAGTACATGATCAATGGCCCCCAGACACCCCATCCTTTTTGCATCTCTGCCTTTTCTTATACCTCCTCCCTCTAACCCGCTCCCCTCAATTCCCTCCTCCCTGCCTAAGTGCATCTTATTTCTCTATCCAGGCCCGTTATTCTCACAGTTATCTCCTAGCTCCGTCCAGCCCTCGGGGATCTTTCTAGTCTCTGAGTGCTCCCTTGGTAGTCAGTCATTCCTGCTCCCTCCTCTCTGGCTCCTCCGTCTCCTTGTCCTCGGCTCCACTCTTTCAGGTCAGCTTTCTGGGGGACTGGGCCTCCTCTGCTCCCTCACTTCTCTCTCCCTAGGCAACCTCAGCCACTGTGCAGTCTTTCTCATCGACCGTGTACCGCAGCTTCGGTGTGGGGCTCTTCCCTGTGATGCAAATGCCCATGCAGCAGTGCCCCATGTCTCATAAGCCCAGAAGGTTCCACACTGAACCTCCCTCCTGCCTTCCCAAACCCACGGGTCTCCATGCCCCTTGCTCTGTGGCTCATGAACGTCCTCACCACCCCTCAACCGCTGATGCCCAACAGTGCCCCATGTCTCATAAGCCCAGAAGGTTCCACACTGAACCTCCCTCCTGCCTTCCCAAACCCACGGGTCTCCATGCCCCTTGCTCTGTGGCTCATGAACGTCCTCACCACCCCTCAACCGCTGATGCCCAACACTGGGGCAAGGCGGCGGGTGGGGGGGGGTCATCCATAATGTTGCCTCTCCTCTGGGCCCCCACGACTGAAGAGTCACCAGATTCTTCAGCACGCCCTCATCTCTGCACTGAGGCTGCCATCAGTCCAGCCTCCGCCGCCGTTCTCCTCGCTGGACGTTTGCAACAACTTCCCACCTCTTCCCGCTGCATCCACTCTTCTCATCACAGCACCCAGGGAGAGCTTTTAAAAAAAAGGGGTGGGGGTCAGATCCTATCATTGTCCTGTGTAAAGCTGTTCAAAGGAAAAAGTCCCATATTATTCCCCTAACCTCCAAGGCCTCTGGCCAAGCCCAGCCCTTCCCTCTAGTCAGCCTCCTCTGGCCATGGATCCCTCCGTCGCCATCCACCAGGTGTCAACCCGGCCTGCACGCTGGAACTGCCTTGGAAAACTTAAAAGCCACCCATGTGTCCACCCTAGAGATGTTTATTTACTTGGTCTGGGCAAGGCCTAGGCACTGAGACTTAAAAGCTTTTCAGATGTTCTAACATGCACTGAGCTTGAGAACCAAAGTTTGAGAACAGTGGGTCTAGACACACAGGCCACCTTTCAGTTCCTTCAAAAGTGTAAAGCTCTCTCCTACCTCTGGGCCTTGTCCCGTCGTCCCGTTGCTCACACCCCCTCCACTTCTCCCGGCTCCTTCACTGGCTTCCCCCTCAGTTCGGGTGTGACTGCCTCGGGGATAATTTAAGGAGGATGATCCCACCTCCGAAAGCTTCTATCAGCTCATACTGTTCTTCATAACTCTTAACATCTTTTCATTCTTCTGGAAAAATTATCTGTGGCCAGGCCCTGTGGAGCCATGAACAAAAGGAGAAATCAGTAACACTGATCCCGTCTTTATATAAAATTGTGTTATTTTATTCATCATAGGTTTTTTTCATTAATTTTGACCTTTTAAAAATAGTGCCCTAAAACATTACTTATTTTGATAAGTGAGTTTCTGGAGCCCCTCTTCTACTGGGCACCCAGGGTGAGTGCCTCTGGCCACCTCACCCTAGTCCTGGCGATTTATGGGACCGGTTATCCAATGTCTGTCTCCCCCACTGGATGTTGTGAGGCTCTGTGAAATCAGGGAGAGACTCTAGCTGTTGGCTGCTTTTAGAATAAAGCCCAGCCCACTGTGGCACAGAATTGCCATCTTGCAAATACGTGTTGAACCAACAAGTACGGGTCGGTCATCCTTTTAGAGGTAGGTCTAGTCTTTCTGAATACACTGTAAACCCCAACTACTGTATCTGTTCACAACAGAGTTCACCGCTTTCTCATCCGGTTCAAAAACACAACCAGATTGGGGTAGGAGGTGGCTTCCCTTCCCACCTCAAGGACAATGCCATCTCTTCCCGCCCGCTAGCCTCCCCCCAGCCTGGCTCAGCCTCTGCCTCAGTCAGTTCATTGAAAGCCCTTGTGTTCCTTGACTACATTTTTACTTTTCATATAGGTCTATCACAAAAAGGATTTTCTAGACACTGAGAACTCTCTTCATGCCAAATAAGTTAGAGTTGGGAGTGACCCTACAGATCATCTGTAGCAGTAGTTCTCAAACTGTGCTGTGCCTGGGGACCTTGTCCAGCGCCATTTTGGACTCAGTCTGCCACGGAGCCCGAGAGCTTGCATTTCCGGCAAGCTCCCAAGTGATGTCATTGCAGGTATCACCACTGCTGGTCCCCAGACCACCCTGGGAGTAGCGTGAACGCAGGCCAGTGTTTCCCACCCTGCTCTGATGATCTGCATCACCTGGACACTAAGGAAAATACAGCTTCCTAGACCACATCCTGTGGGGATTCTAATTCAGTGGGGTGAGGAGAGATCCCAGAGATGTTTATTTTTACAAGTTTCCTGGGTAATTCTTCTCATCAGAATATTTGGGACAACACTGACCTCATCCAAAACCTTCCTGTGGGGGGGAACATCATACCTGTGGCTGAGCACCTACAAGTGGAGGGAGGTCCCTACACTTGCAGAGAGGAAATCTGGCTGCCTGTAACTTCCCCTCCTCGGGTTCTTTCCTGGAAGCCAGAGATCAAATTAATGCCTCAAATAGCTGAGGACAGTCTGTATGACACTGGGAGCACTTCAGGGCAGAAGTTTTCATGTGTTCTTGGGTTTCATTTATGTGATGGTTTTAAATTTCTCATTTTTTTAAAGATTTTATTTATTTATTTGAGAGAGAGAGAGAGAGAGAGAAACAGCATGAGAGGGGAGAAGGTCAGAGGGAGAAGCAGGCTCCCCGCTGAGCCAGGAGCCTGATGTGGGACTCGATCCCAGGACTCCACGATCATGACCTGAGCTGAAGGCAGTCGCTTAACCAACTGAGCCACCCAGGCACCCTAAATTTCTCATTTTTAAAATGTTTTACAGAAGCATGAAAGCAACAGGTGAAACAACACAGAGTTGTTACAATCACCTCCCTGCATCCCCCTCATGTCCTACATCAGTGAGCTAGGGCAGGGAATAGGAAGCCTCCCACGATATTCCTCCAAACATCCACAAGCATTTATACACCCCCGGGGTTTTGACTGTTGTTTTCACCGAAATAGAATCAGAGTATATAGATCACTCGGCAACGTGCTTTTATTTTTTAGGTAATGATATATCATTCGTATTCCTGTAAGGCAGGAGCTACAGATCTTTTCCTCATTCCCATATAAGTAGAATTATACATGCTAGAGAAATTAGTACAATATTTTCCTACTCTTCTTGACTGGGCCAGTGCCTTGTCCCTTGACCCATGTTGACAACTAGAGGTATAACTGAAATTTGCCTACAGCCATATACCCAAGCATATATACACATTCTCATGTGGAAGGGAGATGTCCCTGTTTTACAAAAATGCGATATTTTATATTCTTTTCAACAGATTGATTTTCTGACTCAACAGTGCCTCCTAAAATCTTTCTAGGTCATTTGATACAGCTATTCATTATTTTGACGACTACATAATATTCTACATTGTAGGGCTGTCTTAATGTATTCAAATAGTCTTATACCAAAATGTCTTCACTTTGCTTACAACTCTTCGCCCTCCTGAAAAATGCTGCATTTAAAATCATATCCTACATCTAACCTATTTAAGGGAAATGTTTCTAGCAGTGGAATTGCTAGATCAAATTATTTTTTTTAATTTAATAGATGTGGCCCTGTTGCTTTCCCAAAACAATGCAATAATTTGCAGCTCCACCAGCAGTGTATGAATTTTCTCCCCACCTCCTTCCAGGCAGAGATATTTATTGCTTATTTTAGTTTTTGCCAGTCTGATGAGTATAAGGGATGACCTCATTGTGACTTTATTCTACATTTCCCTACCTACTACTGAGTTTGAGAATCTTTCCAGATGGTTATTGGATTTGCGTTTCTGTGAATTAAAATGTTCAAATCTCATTTGCTGTTAGAATGCTTGTCTTCTTCTTATCAGTTTATAAAAACTACATGTTTTATGAAGTATGTTAACCCTTTATCTTTCTGCTTCTTTGCAAACATTTTTCCAAACCTATTCCTCTATTGATTTTAATTATAGTATTCTTTGCTATACATAGTTGGATTTTTTTTTTGTTTAGGTCAAAAAAGTCTAACATTTTGGGGTGCCTGGGTGGCTTAGTCGTTAAGCGTCTGCCTTCGGTTCAGGTCATGATCCTGGGGTCCTGGGATTGAGCCCCACATCGGGCTCCCTGCTCGGCGGGAAGCCTGCTTCTCCCTCTCCCTCTCCCCCTGCTTGTGTTCCCTCTCTTGTTGTGCGTCTCCCACTGTCAAATAAATAAATAAAATCTTTGAAAAAAAAAGTCTAACATTTCTTTTATAACATGGATTTCATGGTAATTTTATTCAAACCACTGTTAATGTTCTAATTGAGAATCCTATGAAATACAGAAATTAGCAGAAGAAAAATTGAGCATTTTGTTATACAAGGTCTTCTCATTCAGGAATATGGTATGTTTTCCATTTGTTCAAGTCTTTTTTTTTTTTTAGATTTATTTATTTATTTGAGAGACAGCGAGAGAGAGCCTGGGCAGGGGGAGGTGGGCGGAGGCAGAGGAAGGGGGAGAGAGAATCCCAAGCAGACTCCTTGCTTAGCTCAGAGCCTGACACGGGGCTTGGTCCCACACCCCTGAGATCACAACCTAAGCCAAAAACAAGAGTCGGACGTTCAGCTGACTTTGCCACCCAGGCACCCTTCAAATCTTGTTTCATGTCCTTCAGTAAACTTTTACAGTTTTTATTTATTCCTAAGAATTTTAATTTTTTGTCATTATTGAGACTAGAATTATTCATACCATTTCTATTTAATGGTGGTTATTACTATATAGAATGGCTTTTGGGTTTCGTTTATATATTCTATATTTGTCCACATTATAAAACTATCTTACTAACTCTATTTGGTTTTTTTTGTACCAGAATCTCATGGTATACAATTGTGGAGTTCTTCTTAGAAAGTATATTGTAAGCCCTAAGGGGTGACTGTGGAAGGAGCTGAAATGTCAGCCGCATTCCTGTTCTCGGGCTATTGAACGCAATGGCCCCAGTAGGAGCAGGATCGCATGATCTCCTGGGTTAGTCTTAGAAAGTACATTGTAGGGGCGCCTGGGTGGCTCAGCCGTTAAGCGTCTCCCTTCGGCTCAGTCATGATCCCAGGGTCTTGGGATCGAGCCCCGCATCGGGCTCCCCGCTCCGCGGGAAGCCTGCTTCTCCCTCTCCCACTTCCCCTGCTTGTGTTCCTGCTCTCGCTCTCCCTCTCTCTCTGTCAAATAACTCCCCCTGCTTGTGTTCCTGCTCTCGCTCTCTCTCTCTCTCTGTCAAATAAATAAAATCTTAAAAAAAAAGATATTCACCATCACTTTGTACTTCTTTCCCACGCTTGGAGGCATCTGTCCTTGCTTTTCTGATAAAAAAAAAAAAAAGCAAAATAAAAGCTGTGTGCGGGATTCAGCGGCCGCGGCCGCTGCTCTCCCTTGCAGAAGCAGCCCTGCCCGGCCACTCAGATTGGTGTGTGGGAACGTTATTTCAGTGAGCAACGACGTACAATCCCTTCATCACCAAAAAGACGAGATAGATAGATATATATAGTGAGTGATTGTTTTATTGTTTTTCTCACCTTACTGGGTTTGCCAGAAGTTCCAAGACAACTTAACTAAGAATGCTAGTAGCGGACACCTGTTTCATTATTGATATTAATATTGATATTGATTAACATTAATGTTTTAATGTTCTGCCTTTATAATACACCTTTTTTTTTTGTTTTGGCAAGTAAACTTTACTGTATTTAGGTGACTTTCTTCTATTTTTATTAGAATTGGCCGTTGAAATTTAGGAAATGCCTTAGTAATATAAAGATTTTCTTTAGTTTATTCATAAAATAAATTATGCTCATAAATTTCCTGATACTGGCTCACACTTGTATTCTTGGATTAAACCCTCCTTGGTTAACAATGCATTTTTTATAACATTTTTTACATTTTATAACATTTTTTATAACATTTAGAACATTGCTGAACTTGACTTGCTAAAATTTTATTTAGAATTTTGCCTTTGTTGGGGCGCCTGGGTGGTACAGTCTGTTAGGCATCCAACTCTTGGTTTTGGCTCAGGTCATGATCTCAGGGTCCAGGGATCAAGCCCTGTGTCAGGCTTTGTGCCCAGCATGGAGTCTGCTTAAGATTCTCTCTCCCTCTCCCTCTGCCCCTCCCCGCCAGCCCCCAATCACTCTCTCTCTAAAATAAATAAAAATCTTGTTAAAGAAAAGAAATTTTCCCTTTGTTTTCATAAGTGAAACTGATCTACTTTTTTTTTTTTTTGGTGCTATCATTTTCATGCTTAGATATTCTACAGCTTTAATATATGGCCTTGAATAGTTTAGATAAGATTGTGATGATCTCTTTATTTTTTTTAATTAGAGAAAAACTCAGCTATGAAACCATCTGGTCCTTGTGCTTATGCATGTAATATTCTTAGGTTTTCAGCTTTTACTTGTTTATTGCGTATAACATTTATTAAAATTGTTTTTGTGAAATGCCTTCAAGCAAGAGAAATACAAAGTTATATATGATCACAGTCATGAGCAAATGAAGATGTAACATTAAAGCACAGGAAAAAAATCCCAAACTAAACTGAAATTCAAATAATCCTGCCTGAGGTAACCGAGCAAATGCACATATTTTTCATGGAAAATAAGATTAAATCATAGGAACGCTATGTAGTGCTCTGTCCAACATTAAATTTAGATATAATCCACCAAAGGCAAAAAAAAAAAGGGGAAACCAATAGACTATAAAGTTAAATTAGTTAACTATAAAGAGAAACTATGCTGGAGAATGATAATATTTCTCCCAAGATCTAGAGATACTCTTCTTAAGAATATATTTAAATACTATCTTTTTAGGAAGTACAATTGAAATAATTCTAAGTTCTTGCAATTCCTGGGTGATTGGCGGGTTCATTCATTGCATGGCTGATGCGCTCTGAACAGCCCACTTGTTTGTTTTCTACCTTATATCCTGAAATTCTAATGGAATAAGAGGTACAATGAGTCTTATTTTTTTAACAATGACATACAGTGATGAGGGTAGGCCCACAAAATAGGCCCATTAATTTAGGAATATAAAGTTAGGTAAGAGACCTAATGTACATCTTTAAAAAAAACGGGGGTTTCTAGAAAAAAACAAACAAACATCTAAAGGACTACATAAGTTATGTCTGTAAGATCTCCTCTGAGTCTGGGGCGTCTGGGTGACTCAGTCGGTTAAGCCTCCAGCTCTTGGTTTTGGCTCAGGTCATGATCTTAGGGTGGTGGGATGGAGCCCCGCCACCCCCACTGAGTTCCACCCTCAGCTTGGAGTCTGCTGAGATTCTCTCCCTCTCCCTCTGCTCCTTACCCCACTCTTGCGAGCAAGCACATGCACGCACTCTTGTTCTCTCTCTCAAATAAATAAATAAATAAAATCTTTTAAAAAAATAGTAATGGTATGTAAGTTTATAAGTTTTCCTCTGAGTACAGATTTTGATATAAAGCATTCCCCCTTTCCAAATGCTTTCCAGTTTGCGGTTTTAGCTCTATTTTCCTCTAAGCTCCAAAAGTTGGCCAGGAAGTATTCCTTCATTTATAAATAAGCTATTCTGGACATCTAAATTTTTTATTTCTAACTTTATTAAGTGTGGCAACAAAAATCTCTCATGTCTAAATTTGGTAAGGTTTTCTTTGTGATCAGCACATAATCGATTTTTATAATGTTCTATGAATATATAAAAATTCCGGCTTTTTTTCACTCAAGGGACATAAGGTTACCTGTATATCTATTAAATTGAGTATGTTGATTGTATTATGCAGTCCTTCTATATCCTTATTTTTTGTATATTCCGATTCTGGAAAACATGTTTTGAAATCTACAAAGTTTTTATCAAGTTGTCTTTGCATCTACATTGTTTAGTATACATAGGATTACTGATGTTAATTCTGCATATGTGCTTTATATGGTTATGTAATATCCCTCTTAGAGTGCCTTTAGTCTTACATTCTTCCTTGTCTGCTATTAATTTTGCCATTCCTATTTTCTTTTTAATTATGCTTGCGTGGCATCCTTGTCCATCCCTTCACTTTCAACTGCTCTTTATATTTTATTTCTTTAAAATTTTGTTTCAAGGTATTGTCCTTCTAGATAGTGTATAGCAGACATATTTATATTTCTAGCTCAATCTGTGTCTCTGACTTTTAATAGGAAAATCCAGTCCATTCACATTTAGCGTAATGATTAGATGGCTCCTGGTATCTCATTTATTTGGTGGCTTATTTTACTTATTATTTCCCCCTTTTACTTATATTTATTTTTGCAGGTTGATCAAATTGATCTAATTTTCCCCTTTTCATCTTGTTAACACGACTTCTCTTGTGAATTTCCATTCTCTTTCCAGCTACTCTCTCTTTCCTTTTGCTCATAATCAGATACGTACTTCTTTACCACAATATGGAAACCAGACATATATTTCTCCCACCAAAATACTCCATTCCCCCACTACTTGCACTCCAAACTTCGGAATACTTTCACTTCCTCCACCAGTTCCACAGCCACTCCCCAGATGAGACCTTTGGAACACTTCCCTCCTCTTCACCCACCCCCGGTGCCCAGATTCACTGAGACTCGCTTCTTATTTTTAGTTCCAGACTGTTTTTAGAAGAGTTGTCAAGGCAGATGGTGATGTGATCAATCCAGAAAAAGAATACACTTACAGAGTGGAGAGCCCAGCCACACTCAAGAGTCTGAGGAACGAGCTTCTCTGTGCTTTGTGTACCCAGGTGCTGATGATACACCCGGATTTGGGTGATGATCCCTTTTACCATTTTATATTCTCTTTGCCCTTCCTCAGTCTTCTGGAGACACTGAGTCTGAATATATGTGCTAGGTAAAAGCAAGCGGTAACGTATTCTCGGGTTAATCTGCAGGACTGAGTGAACTGAAGGTACAGAGGTTTGTCTTGGTGGATTTCCACACAATCCTCTTGGTTGGCCAGCAGTTTTCCACCTTGTAGCTTCCAGTGTGGTAGATAAGCAGTCCACTGCTAGGATGATTCTTTCCCTTTTAGGGATAACTTGTTCTCTGTAGAAACGTATAAGATTTTTCTCTTTCTTGTAGCTCAAAGATACAATACACCTAGGAGTCTTTTCATCATCAGTCCTTCCTGGAACTCTGTGAGATGCAAGTCTCTCTTCAGCTAAGAAACTTTTCTTGTATTATCATCGATTCCCTCTTCTATCACATCCCCCACCCTCCTTCTGGATTTCTATCCATCTTTTGATTTATATCTGTGTATTTTTGCTCTGTGCCTTTAGGTCTATCTTTCTCTTATCTTCCAGGAGACTAACTCAGACATCAACAGTGCCCTCTTTCTCCTTCAATTCATCTCTTGAAATTTTTACATCAAAATCATTTTTGGTCTCAGAAAATCAGTGTGTGTGTGTGTGTGTGTGTGTGTGTGTGTGTGTGTGTGTGCGTGCGTGTGGCACTTAAATCTCCTTAACTTTTCTTATTCTTCTGCTTCAAAGCAGCTATTTCTGTACCAAGGATTCTGCTTGTAATTCTTCTCCATTAGGCTGCTGGGCCACATTAGGAATCTTTTCCTTTGTTTGCTCACTGGGGCTCTGTCCCGTGTCCTGGGATATCTTAAATGGCAGCACTCCCAAAGCAGTAGAAGGAACAGTAGCTCAGCCTCCCCTGGCCCAAGCTTAGCAGCAGATGGGCAGCCAGTCATCTGGTGAGGCATTAGGAGGAAGCCCTTTCCTCCCCCTCTCACCTCTCCAACTTAGGGTTGGAGGCAACTCGGTCCATCTGTTCAGCTCTTCAGGAACCAGGGAGACCAGGTACATTCACAAGGACCTTCCCCTGCTCCCGTCCTTGTGGCTCTGCCAGAGCCTAGAGCCTCACCCACATTTGGGGCCTTGTCTGCCTCCTGGAGGCCCCAGCAGCTGCTCTTCTCAGGAGAGGCAGATGGGTTACACTGCAAGTAGAAAAGAGGCAGGATGTGTTCAAGCTGCTATCTTTCCAGAACCCCCATTCCTCGTGCTTGAAACTTCTTGTTTATTTTTGCATTCCAAAGGGACTCAATAAATATGACTGAATAAATGCCACCACTCTCACCTCACATCTCCTTTGGTGCAGCTTCTATTGATTATGATGCTTTAGGAAGCTAACAGAAACAAGCTTAAATTAAAAAAAAAAAAAATTTTTTTTTTTAGTCTTACAAAAAGTTAAGTCCCAAGGTAGGGTGGGCTTCAGGGATGGCTGATTCAGCAGCTCAGTAATGTCATTAAGATGAAGTCATTTTTTTCTCTTTTCTCTCCTCTACCATCCTTGAGGTTGGCCTCATCCTCAGGCTGATAGCAAGTTGGCTACTACCATTCCAGGCAGCGTACTTAGACAAGACAACATCCAGAGAAAGAAAAGTAGAAATCCCCTCATATCTCACTGGCCAGATTGGGTTATATGTCCATTCTTACTCTTGTCAAGAGTAATGGGATTAACCAAAGACCAATCAGCCCTAACCACATGGCTGTTTGAGAAGATACTTAAAATAAGGGAACACCTGCTTGCAAGCTAAATGTTCTCGGTTCAATAAGCAGTTTTTCACGTGAAAACAAGAATAGTTGGCATTTGAGTACTCACCATATGCAAGGTGCCTTACAAACCCGCTCATTTAATCCTCACCAAATACCCTGAGGTGGCTAGTATTATTATCCTCATTTCACAGATGAGGTACCTAGAGCTTAACTAACTTTTACAAGGTCACACAGTTAATGAACCATCATTTCCCTTCTTATAGATTCTATATGTCTATGAATGCAGCCTACCATTGCAGTAAGCAACACAGAACATCCTTTACATATTAATTCCCTTGAGCCCCATGTGAGAGCTATAATTAGGCACTCTCCTTAAAGATACTGTCTTTCATATCCTGGAGCCTGGTAACCAGCTAACAGTGCAATTCATTCACGGCAGACCACCAGCTGAGCTCTCCCTGATGCTGCTGGGACTGTGCAGGGGTGTTTGGCTATGCTTTGGAGTTTCCCCTTTGTTTTATCATGTAACAAGCTCAAGAATTAGAAATTGTATTATAAAACAAGCCTCAAGATCTGAACATGGAACAGCTGAGCCCTATATATTAAACACTCCTGGCTTGCACATCCATTTTGTCTTTTCCCTTAGAAACTACCAAGAGTCTGGGAAGTCAAACAAGTATCT
Source organism: Eumetopias jubatus (assembly GCF_037043125.1). Classification (NCBI taxonomy): domain Eukaryota; kingdom Metazoa; phylum Chordata; class Mammalia; order Carnivora; family Otariidae; genus Eumetopias; species Eumetopias jubatus. The sequence goes on from NW_028274813.1 coordinate 99,214,228, forward strand.
TGAACTCCTGTCTACACACAAAACTCTTCCCATTGGGGGCTCTGCAGTGTGTGTGTGGTTATGTTTAATTATGTGTTTTCCCATTATAAAAGCAATACATGCTTATAGAACGTATCTGGGGAAATGTACCTGGAGCTCTACTCCCCAACTCTCTCTCCCATCCCCAAGATAATCCTGTTAACTATGTGGTTTATATCCATAGACTTTTTTTTTGCAATGCATTTCTTTTTAATTTTTTATTATGGAAATATTTAAATATACCTAAAAGTAAAAATAGTATAATGAAGCCCAATGTTCCCACAACTCAACTCCAACAATCAACATTAACAACCTATTGGGGGTGCTTGGCTGGCTCAGTCAGAACAGCCAGCAACTCTCGATCTCAGGGTCATGACTTCGAGCCCCATGGTGGGTGTAGAGATTACTTATATAAATAAAACTTAAAAAAAATAAAACCCAGAGGCGCCTGGGTGGCTCAGATGGTTAAGCCTCTGCCTTCGGCTCAGGTCATGATCCCAGGGTCCCGGGATCGAGTCCCACATCCGGCTCCCTGCTCAGCGGAGAGAGCCTGCTTCTCTCCCTCTGCAACTCCCCCTGCTCATGCTCCTATATCTCTCTGTCTCAAATGAATAAGTTTAAAAAATCTTTAAAAAAAATAAAATAAAACCCAGTGTCTTGCAACATATTTGACATCACAATGGAGTTAGTGACTTTAAAAATTATTTATTATAAAAAGAATCCAAGTTCATAAAAAATTCAAATATGGAAAGATACAATCCTCTTCCCAAGCCTTTCCCAAAACCTTTAATTCCAGTGTTCAGAAATAACCATTTTTAATGTATCAATTTAGACATTTTTTATACATAAATTACATATTTTTACAAACTTAAAAATGTTTACATACAAGAAATCAGATATATTTATTAATATTTGTTTTTTCCACTCAGTCTCTCTTGGACATCGTTAGGAATAAATATGGAGAGGCGGCCTGCATTCTTCAACAGCTACAGTGTTCCACTGGAAAGCATACTTAACCCAGGAATGCAGGGAGGGTGACAGATAATTTGAAAGATATGTAGATTCTGTCTCTAAAGCCAGAGGTTTACAAAGTGGGTTGTTCATATACCCAGGTCTGTGCAAAACGACTCATTGGAATGTGGACTAACTTCCATGAACATTTAACCTTGTCCTTAAAAGTTTTGCATATTTCAAACATACATAATAGTGCAACAATACATTTATGTGTCCTTATCAGGAGTATGTACTCAAGATCTTTAAGTGTGGGGTATCAGATCAACAAAGCTGAAGATCACTGTCCCAGGCAGCTGTTTTAATGAATGCCACAGAAAGCTGAGAGGTTTCTAAGAGGCGAAGGAGGGGCCAGGTCACCTGTCCTCTGAGTCTCTGCGATCTGTCGCCCCCCCCACGGCCCTTGGCATTGTGTGTTGTAGCATTCGTGAAACTCCAGCCCAATGAGAACTCCTTATGTAAGCAGAATCTGTCCCTGGATGGGGACCCTACAAAGGTACCCGCCATCTAAGCAGCGATCCCCAAAATGCTTCTGCGGAGCCCAGACTCTTCAAGGGGAGAAAGAGGAGAAGAGTTAACTGGTTGGAAGCACTGCATGCTCTAAGACTCTTTTAGAGATCATAGTGGAGGCTCTGAAAGGTACTGCATTTAAAATAAACCAATAAATGAAAATAAAAATAAACAAAAACGTGTTTGATTTTAACTCAGCATTTCCATTTGACCCTGGGATCCATACCCCCTCCCAACTTTTTTTTTCTGAATATTTGTCTAAAAACCCACATAACTAGAATTTTGTGGGAAAACTTTATAGAAACATGTTGATCAGCATGTTTGTGGCAGGAAAATACCACCTACAAAATGCTTAACTTTCGCTTTTCGTTATGAAATAGTCAAATAAAAAATGCCATAGATGATTGAGCTTAAGAAAACACTGTTCACACATGAAGAAGCTAGGGCCTCCCCATTTAATTTCTAATTCGAGCTTTTATGAATCTAGCTCTTCTTCTGCCAGGAGTTACAATTTGTTGCTTACACACTCGAAAGCTAAGCTGTATTTTTCCCATTTGCACAGAACGTGGTGGGTAGATTTTATTCTCTATAAATACAAGTGCATACTAGATTTTGAAAGAAAATTTCTCCCTGGGGGCAAAGGGAGGAGGTCGTGCAGCCAGGGGATTTAGAATCAGAGATGTTAAAAGTTAGAAGTATGGGTGTCCGTAACATGTTGTAATGAGACTAATATTTGTGCTTATCTTGTGAAATTAGCTTCATTGCCTATTTACAAAGCACACACCCTTTATTAAAATATAAATGTTTATGGAACACTTTCTACGACCAAGTTCAAGGACATAGAGACTAATAAAGTAGAGGAACCAAGAGGGAAGGGGCAATCCAGGCAGAGGGAAAAACAAACCCGCGGGCATGAAAGTATGACAGAGCAGGAAGCAGTCAAGGAACCACCCTGCAATTACATCATTGCTCAAAGCTTGCGACGAGAAGTTTGGACAAGTTTGAGCAAACTTTTACTAAAACTCCTAAACTCAGCTCAAGCCTATCTCCTCTGGGGAGTCATGTCTGCTCACATGTGCATCTCCTCTGAGCCTCTAGCCACCCTGTATCTATAGGTTTTACAGCACAAATCCCTCAGCATTCTAATTGCTGGGCTCTTTCTTCCTACTAGACTATGAGCTCCCTGAGAGCACAGATTGCTGTCCCGGGGGGGCCGTGAGGACAGAATGCAGGAGATTGGTAAGTGAATGGGAATTGAGGTAGCCACTGAGTATCGATGATCCTTTCCAGAGCTTGGCTTAGATGAAGCAGGGTTAGCATGGCCGTGTGGCACGAGCTAGGACAGAAGCATGTACAGAATGCCAGAGCGCACATCAGAGGGTCACCTCACTAAGCACACTACGAGGTTAGATGTCCTGATCCTGAGTTGATGGGTAGCCATGGCTCAGAGGAAAAGGTCTGAAAAGCCAAGAGCCTTTCACAACTTCCAAACTGTTAGGCCAGCCAACATCCTCAAGAACCACCAAGTAGGACACATCTGCCAAAGGAAAAGCCAACTCTTCAGTAAATGAATACAGTGCTAAGCCAAAATGAAAAACCGCCCTTAAAAACTACACAAGGGAATCTGAGTGGCTAGGTTTACATATAACAAAATCAAGAGCAAAAAATAATCTTTCCCCAAAGAAAAATTAGCTATCAGCACCCAGTATAGAATCTTTCAATATTATTAAAAACTCTATTTGAGCCACTTACCCCTTTTCTTCATCCTTCAGATTTGGGCTCAAGCATCACTCTCGGGGAAGTCTTCCCTGACCTTCCTGACCAGGTCCCACCTCCTCCCTCAGTCCCATCCCTGCATGATCAGCTCTCCCATCAACAGAAGTGTCTGCTCCGTAGCATTTATCAGGCTTGAGATTGTACAAGTTCCCACATGATTATTTGATTAACATCTGTCTAACCTACCAGACCGTAAGCTTCATGAGGGCAGGGACATTGCTACGTTCACCAATATATACCTATTAATCTAGCAGATGTGCTGGCACAACCCAGTGCTTAATGATCCATCTGAGGAATAAATGAGGTTACCAGCGCATGCCAACCAGTCTATGCATACCTTGAGCCAAAGAATTCCAAACATCCTCTGAGATAAGACTTCAAGGAACCGCGGGGGGGGGGGGGGGGGGGGGGGATGGTTGAAAGGTCAATTCACTTATTCAGAGATGCTACTAATAGGAACTTATGGAAAATAAGAACTAACTAGAATCACAAAACTAAATAGTGAAAATTAATCACAACATATTGACACCTCGATTTATAAAAACTGGACTTTTTTGTTAGAGATACAAAGCCTAAAACTCCCATGCCCAAAAGGCAGAGGGAAAAAAGTGAAATATACATTTGGAATGAAGAATGGCTAATTCGTTCAGTATTTGCTTTTCCAAAATTATTTCGAAAACTCATGCAATGCAATCACTTTTTATATAAGACAAACTGCACTCTATCAAATTATTCTAATTTCTTTATACTGAGAACAAACAACTCCAGGATATCTTTTTAACATTTCCACCTCTGGAGATCCTTATCATTTCAACAAGAAATGATTTATTCTATTTCTAGTTATTTATTCTATTTCTTCTACTATAGGACACACAGGTTAAATGTGAATAAATAAGACAAACAAAAACTAGTGCACAAAGAGGGATGGAATGGCCTGCTTGCTATGACTGCTGAATGACCGACAGCTTCAAGCATTTACCCTAGCAGTTGAAATCAGTTAATCATTCATTGTAACTGGAGCAGAATATAATTAATTATGTTAGCTTGACTGATTCAAGTTTAATTCCAGTAAAAAAAAATCATTATAAAAACTCATTGTAAATATAGGCTATTATCATGAATGGTTGTTGAAATAAAAATGAGTTTCTGTATGAATTTGATTCATACTTAAAAAAACATTTATGGGAAATTTCTAACATAAACACAGGTAGAGAAAATAGTACCTGTATAATGAATTCCCTAGTACCCATCACCCAGTTTCAGTAATTATCAACTCATGGTCATCTGTATTCCCACACACTACCCAGCTCCAACTCCTCAATTATTTTTAAGCAGATCCTAAATGCTGTATTATTTCATTTTTAAGTATTTCAATTTGCATCTCTAGTAGGGCTCCTTGTAAAAATGTAACCACAACACCATTATCACACCTAAAAATAACCGTAAAACTCCTCAAAGTCGTCAAAAATATCCAGTTATTTCCAGATTTCCCCAATGGTCTCATTTTTTTTTACGTTTATTCAAATCAAGATCCAAAAAAGCCCATAAATTGTATTGGTAGATATATGTCTTCAGTCTCTTTTAATCCATCTTTTTTTTCCTTGCAATTCAGTTATTGAACAAATAGGGTTATTGGTCCTATAGTCTTCCAGAGTCTGGATTTTGCTGATTGAATTTCTTGTGGTATCAATTAACATGTTCCTTTCTTTTCTGTATTTCTAGTAAAGAGGTGAACAGTTATGGAGCTCAATCAGCATCAGATTCGACTTTTGGTCGAATCTGCTTCATAAGTGGTATATGTATTTCCGTTAAGAGGCACAAAATGTTTGCTCTCTCTGTGGGGTTAGCAGTTACTGGTGATCATTGCCTAGATCCATTAATCATTGTGAGGTAAAACGGTGATATCCTACCCTTCCTCTTTAACTTCTTAGCTGGGTATATTTCTTTAAGAGCATATTCCAAAGGTAACTATGATTTTGTACACTCTTAAACATAACATGAGCTTCAATTTCTTGCAGATGTTATCCTTATTGATGCTAAAATTATCTCAGCTTTGGCCAGTGGGAACTTCTTTAAGGTGCCTCCTGAATCTTTTCTGACAAATTTCTAATGGCTATTTGCTTTCTGGTATGACAGAGTGGTTTTTAGGCTCTTCTTGTACATTTCTTTCTCTAGACCTGGAATAAGTCATTCATCAAGGAAGTCCCGTTTCTTTGAAGAAAATGGCACTTAGAGACCACAAATGGGGCACTATGTTTGACCTTCACTTGAATTATGTTCAAAGCTAATAAAGTCAATCAAGCAGGAGTTTTCTACTGTTTCTAATAAATTCATGTAGCTGCATATATGTGAATTTTTAAGCATGGGGCTCTCAGATTTAAAAAAAAAAATTATATAATATGCTGAGGTGCCTGGCTGGCTCAGTAAAGCATGAAACTCTTGATCTTGGAGCCCCATGTTGGCTATAGAGATTATTTTGAAAAAAGCATATAATATGCTAATGGTGGAAGTACTCTTATATGATAATGGTAGGAATATAACTTGGTACCATCTCTCTGAAAGACAATATCATAATTTTTATCCATGACCTCTAAAAAACCTTTAGCCCAACAATTCCACTTTTAGGTATTTATTTTATTAGGCTTAGGCATTTTCCTTGAAGGGCTGTTTAAAATAATAAATGATCTAAAAACCTAAATAGGCAAACAAGAGGGAACTGGTTAATTTTAAGAATGTACAGTAAGTACATCCACAGAATAAATCATTAGAATTAAACATTTATAGTCATTAAAATGATGTAGATACTCTATCAGTGTATTGTTAAATAAGAAGGGTGGGTACAGAAGTGTTCATAACATGCCTTTAACCACATGCATAGAAAGAAGTCTTGTAAGCTATATCCCCCAATCTGAACATTCTCATTTTCTACTGCTGGCTTAGGACTTGGCTTCCCTGGGCCTGACAAGTCAGATACTACTTCACCTGCTTTCCAGTTTCAAAAATTGTGTTCTTGTTGTCTTTGCTTCAGTATTCCTTATCCTTGCCGGATTATGCTCTTTTCTTTCCCCAGTCACTGTGGCTTTAGTGGAGATTTTAGGAAAGAGCGGAGGCTATAAATATTTTATTCAACCCTCCATTTTACCTAGCATCCCACTGCTTTTTATGGGAGAGAACACACACTCTGAAGAGCTTATCAATTATAAAATATATGAATTTCTACTGAAAATAGTGCACACATGTGTATCTCTTAAACATACAAATAATATCGCAATATAGCACACAAGGGCTCATTTTGTATCCTAATAATATGAAGGGCTGGATACAGAAACAATCATGGAAAAACTAAACTGGTAATAAATGGAAAAATAATTAAATAGGAGTTGTTTTTAATCAAGAACATAAAATCAGAAATGTCGAAACTGAAGCTGAGCTCTGTGGGGCAAACTGACCATATTTATTACTTAGAAGTCAAACTGTTTTTCAAGAAACTACAATTTATTGCAAATTTAGACTTCTTTAAAGATGAATTGTCCCTGGCAGCTGCTTTAAAACCATATGCAACTTGCTCTCCAGTTTGGGGAGACACTGACCTTTTAATTCTGGATAATGAACATCATCTCCTCTTATACCCCTGAAGAAGGGCTGTCCAGTTTTGTAATGCATTTACTACACCGACCCTCTTAACACTTTCCATTAGAAATACTTAACAAGAAATTAAAAGCCTTTTCAAGCCCAAGCACCCACAACTGCACAGCTGCCAAGGACACGAATCCCATCTTGGGAGAAATAATAATTATTCATCTTAAAATGTACCAGCCACACGGAGAGAAAAAGAGCTTAAAAGTAGTTTGCTCAGTTTGGAGAAATCTTCAGTTTTCACTAGCCTGTGAATATGATAAAAACTAAGTACCCAAAGCACAAAGTGCTGAAGACTCCTCAGAAAATAAGACTGACCAGATAAAGTCATCTTTCCCTTTAAAAAGTCCTTCCCCAAACAGTATGATCTTTCCTGAAGCTACAGGGAACACCAAGTCCAAAAATCATAACAGTTTATTTTATTGATTTTGTTTTGTGAATTGTTGCTGGAATTTAGAAAACTCAGGGGGAAAAACATTCTAAACAAATTTAAGTATTCAACGGTAAGTAAAAACAACAAATTTGCAATCATCTGAATTAATTAGTATTAATGGCTTCACAAACAAAATTAAACATGATATATACTTTGATGTTTATAAATCAAAGTAATTAAAAAGTATCGCATATTTACTCATTTAACAAATACTATTTATTTATAGCTGGTCTTGATTTAAAAAAAAGAATTTGGGGCAGATTATTCTGTGCAGGTCACCAGTCTGGGCTTATAACTCTTTTTCTAGTTAAGACTGAAATGTCGGTTCTCTCCTTATTTGCTATGAATATGATAAAACAGGAAATGTGGCTCCGAATTTTAAAACATACTACTACAATAGACTTTTAAAATAAATGAGGTACTTAGTATTCAAAACTTCGCAAAATATATGTAAGACCACGGTTTCCAAAATGACTCTGCTCATCTACCAAGACGAAGTCTTTTAAACATTTTGAATATTGATTAGAAGTAGTGTAAAGCAGTTGAGATCAGATGAATGTTTTTTTTAAATGATCATTGTATGTAGATACAGAGATATCTAATCATACATTTTTTTCATAGACTCCTAACCTGGAATAAAACTATCTGTATGTGTGTGGAGTCAATCCTCTCTCTGCTTAATCATCTCTCAGTTAGTAAGGAAAAGCTGCCTTGCGGGAAGCTCCTTTTGATACTTCTCAGAGTTCAAAGAGTATGGAACCTTCAAGTTGATTTCATCAAGTCTATTTATTAATGCATTTCAAGTTTCAAAAAACCTTACATCTTTGCACAATACTTTATTTTTTGCAATTTTTAGTAAAAATTTCCAAAGTGAACAAAAAGATACTGTATAAAACACAGTGGACATTAAACTGACAGTAGTATTAGATCTCATTTGTCTTGATCCTTTTGCTTTTACCACATTTTGATTTGCAGTGGAAAGAGTTCAGTGCACGTATCTCTTGTCAGAAAACATTTAACTTAGACTCAAAATAAAATAGGGCAGTGGGTACCTGCCAAAACCCTACCACAGGATAACATTACAAGCAAAAAATGTACATGTTCCAAAGTCTACCACACTCAAGAAGTTACTAAGAACTCTTGCAGAATAAAAGTCACCATTTTAGAAATGCAAACCCACTTCCAACTTTTGCACAGTCCAAAAACAAAGGCATTTAAATGATTTAAAAGCAATTACATACATATCTACCTACTTGTTGGTCTAGAATTATTTATAGTCTATCTGGGGTTTCATGTACAAAATTTGTCTCTAAATCATGTACAAAAAGCTGTATTTTGAAAAAAGTCACCACATACTGTACAAGTTTACAAGGAAGAGATCCCATTATTTTCTCTAGCATTTTTGGCCTTGCTGGCTTGCGTCACATTATGAGAATGATTGTGTAAACCTTATACTCTTAAGAAACAAAAAGGAAAAAAAAAGCCAAAACACAAATCTTTTCAACGTTCTCTAAATTTGCCTCCTATGTGAAGCCAGAAAAATCATAGCTGTTTACTTCTAATTTAAGTGATGTAGTTGGAAAACAGAAGCAATAAATATGTCACAAGCTTAAAACTTTGTTGTAATGCCCCCTTCCATTCCTGCATAGCAATAAGCCTGTTACTACATTAAATGCTTTTGCTTTCTTTCTTTAAAAAGCCAGTTATTTACATCTGTTTAAAAAATAAATTTGGAATGGGACATTGTGCTGTTTCACCTTCACTGTTGTTAAAATATTTTAAGGAAAAAAATGTCAGAAGGCCTATCTACAATTTTAACTACTAGTTGAACAAATCACCCTTCTTTAGTGGTTACCAATGATCAGTGATAGTATGCTGAAAAAACTGTTCTAATATTTTGATAAAATAAAAGACACAGCTTTTTCTTTTCCATATCAGAGAAAACCAAAAACACAATTAGCATACTTTAGATATATGGAAAACACAAATAACAGGCTACAAATAAAAAAAAATCATTTCATTGACATAATTTCTACCAAAGCGTGATTAAAATTTCAAAACCGGAATTGAATTAGAAAGTTTAAAATAAGCAGAAATCAGACATTTACGTAAGAACGGACTCTGAAGTAGTATGCTGCGCACATCCAGTTTGCACACTTAACTGTGTCCTTCAACGTAGTCACTCCTATGCTCTTAGCAGCCATGGGGTGAAGACAAGAGGAGTATCAGAACCAACTCCATCATTATAAAAAGGTAAATTGAGTCTCACTTCAAAACTGCCTGTGTAAAGCATTACAGAATCCTGGACCACTGAATACCACCATTCTCTGTTATCCTGAGTATGTCAATTAAACAGTAATTTTTCATTAAGAGCGGAAAAATTTTATAATACAAAGAAACATCCATATTGCAATTTCTGTTTACAATTGCACACAGAAGTACAGTGTACGTAGGAAATACATGTCTGCATATAACAAGGTATGTACATTGGCAAGTGATGTCTCCAATGTTGAGGTGGTCGAGCCTCCTAGCCTTGATTGGCAGTTGAAAAAAATATATATATATTTCAATTTGTGATAAAAGTTTATCGAGAGCCAAGTTTGCCTGCAAGTGAAGAAAATGCAGCAACGAAGAACAGGGAACACGGGGCACATAATAATATTCTAAGACTTTGTGCCATTAGGTTAAAAATAGCTGTCCATAAGAAAATTGGGTTCCTTTTCCACCCCCCACCCCCAAATTGGAATTTTCAGGCTTTAAAATTTAAGTAATTCCACCTGGTCTGAGGACATGATCTCTTGCCATTTTTTCTCCGACTGTTATTTGTGAGGGTTTAGTTTGGGGATGATGATTTAATAGGTGTCTCTTTGGAGTGAAGTTTTCCCATTGTAGGCACTAGGAAGAACCAAGGCAAAAGCTGCAGTTAACGTCTCATGTGTCCCATTTGATAACTCTCCCGGGGCCTCTGACGCTGGGGTTGCTGAATGGGCTGTGGGGGTCTCCTCCTCTTTAAAGTGCCTGCGAATCACAAACAAAAGTAAAACAGATTTACTGGGTGCTTAATCTTAAAAAACAAAGCTGCCAATTCAATAAGAAAGGTTCTAGATCAGCACTATCCAACAGAAATACAAGCCGTAAATGTAATTTTAAATTTTCTGGTAGCCATAATGAAAAAAGTCAAAAAGATAGGCAAAATAATGTTAATAACTTTATTTCACTTAATCCAACATAGGCAAAATATTATCACTTCAAGGGGTAATCAATACAAAAAAGTATTAATGAACTATTTCATTCTTTTTTGTACACCAAGTCTTCCCAGTCTGGTATGTATTTTATATTTACAACACGTCTCAATGTAAACTAGCCACATTTCAAGTGCTCAACAGACATAACTATTAGATTAATATGAATTCTGAGGACAGAATCCATGAGGAATAAATTACGGAGTCTTTGAGCAAATGACTTAACTTCTCTGAAACTCAGATGCCTAGTCTGTAAAACAGGGATAATGAACTCCTACAGTCTTGTCTATATAATCTGTGAGGGTTATATGACAATTCATGTAAAAGTGCTTTTGGGAAGGGTTCAATGATAGCTAGAGTTTGTCTTTTTTTTTTTTTTTTAAGTTTTTAAAGGTGGAATTTGCTTAAAGTAAAATCAAGTAAAAAAAATTGTTATACTGCATGAGATCATAATTGCTAACATAGCTAATGAGTGTCATGTGGCCCTTAGAAATCCCTAAGAAATTAATATAAGTTTGACAGTGCTAACACTGTCAATTTACAAAAAGCAGTGACATCAAAATCAAATTTCCTCTGATTCCAACCAAGATGCTGTCCCAAGCATGACTACTGAGCTCTCCTGCCCCAAGATAGGTAAATTCAGGGGAGCAGCTGAGGGAAAAGTTGTAAGAAACCCCTAGTTTTAAACTACGCTGTTTAGGGTAGCAGACCTGGCCTGAGGCAAGAGGCTTCATGAGAAGTCTGGGGGAGGCAGGAGAGGGACAGCGGTCCATTCAGCTCTCGTTCTCTGCCACTGTTACGGCACCATGTCTGCCCCACATCTAGAGTGAAGAGTTCTGGGGCGGGTGTTCTGAGGGCAGCACAGAAGCCACAAATAGCTTGGGGAAGGGCGAGGGACAAACAGATGGGAACTAAATAATTTAGTGTAGTTGCTTCCTAACCCTTTTCTTCTCCAAATCCCTGGAGCTAATCTAAAGAAAGCCTCCTCCCAATGCTGTGTCTCCGTGAGAGGTCAAGGGTGGAGACCAAAGCTCAGGAGTTGTTTTCAGAGATGGAGAGTAAAACTGTAGTTCCTTGGTGACTGAAGCCTCTATCCTAAGCCCTTATCCACAGACTGTCATCTCTATTTCCCCACAAGCATCACCCCTAGGGAAAATGAATTTATGTACCAGAAAATATTTCAAGAGCACAAACATTAGAAACAAAAGAATCTAGCTATTAGAATAGAAAAATCAATCATTTAGAAGTAGCCTAACATAATAAAAACAAAAAAGGGAAGATTTTAGAATATGAAAAATAAGAAAAAACAGGTATCAAGCAAAAATAAAATTGTCTAAGTCTAAATATTTTTAGTGAGTCAAGACAGATTAGCATTAAATTAGCCATTAGATTGGATTGATTAAAAAAGAAATACTTAAAAATCAACTAAATAATTCATCCACTAATCTCATCCTCAAAGAGAAAGTACTATATAATTTGTTACTAAAGACTTAACATTCAATTCTACCTGCTGAACAGTTCCGAGTTATAAAAATACATACCTTGCTCAAACTATCTTACCTGGAAGAGGTTTAGGAGGAGGCAGCTTTGGATTACTACTTGGAGTATGAACACTGCATATCTTAATAAATCCAGCCATTAGCATGATCAGGGCAATTCCCATAAGCAATACTGCCCACCAATAAACCTAGAAATAAACAGGTTTTTCTACTGAAAGAACTGTAAAATATTTTAGAATATTTTATATTACATAAAATATATATAATACATTTTAATTTTTGAAGAACATTTGCTCTTTGGGAAGTGTACAGATACCAAATATAAGATTAATTTCTTTAAATATGAGAAGCATAAAGGGGGAAAAAGTTGCCCATAATTTCACACCCTAGATGAAACCACTCAATCTTACTTTCCTTTCAGTCTCTTTTCTAGAAACAGCTATGTTGGTCATACACACAGATAAACTCACATGCAAAACTAGGGTCCATCCTGCATATAGTTTACATTGTGTTTCCCAATGTTATTAAGTACTTTCTGGTTTGAATATTTCCCTCTTTTTTTTTTCCTATTACTCTTAATAAACTGTCTGTTTGCTTTCACATTCTTTAATGACTTAGAGGGTATATTACTTGCTTTAAATTTTACTTCTAGGGGCCCCAGCGTAGCTCAATCAGTTGAGCGTCTGCCTTCAGCTTGGGTCATGATCCTGGGGTCCTGGGGTCAAGCCCAACATCAGGCTCCCTACTCAGTGGGGAGTCTCCTTCTCCCACTCCCTCTGCTGCTCCCCCTGCTTGTGCATGCGCGCTCTCTCTCTGTCAAAATAAATAAAAATCTTTAAATAAATTCTACTTCTAGATAAATTTTTAAAATAATCTCGAACTAAATATTTTTTCTAATCAAAGTTAATATCGAAATTCTATCTTTTTTGAGCCCCTCCCTTTTCCTGTTATTCTATTTCATTTGGAATTTAAGCCCCAGACTACTGTTAGGAAATTATTTTTATATGATATATATTAGTTATATTTTATATATTATCATTACATACAATATATAAAACATTACATATTTATATCATGTCTATTATATATTCATTTATATTCATATATATTCATATTCATATTTTTAATATGAAAAGTGGAAGGCTACATATATTCTACAAAGTTTACCCAGTCTAAGAAGGAACTAAAAATTTCACTTCTAACTTAAATCATATTAAACAAATCAATAAGCCAAACAGACAAAAAAAAAAAAAACTTCAAAAATTACTGGCATAATCTTATTTATAGAAAAATTATGGTTTCTATTCTTAAATTCTAAGTCTATTTTGCGATTCAAAATATTTAAACTTTAAGACAGTAAGTACTAATAAACATACAAAATGCAAAACTATCTTGAATGATGTTTACTATACCTTTTATTAAAAGGTTATTTTATAACCTTCACATTGGCTTAACAGGGATATATATAGTTATTGCTAATTATTGCCCAAGAAATTCCCATTTAAGATTTTTTATGATAAGGGGTCTTGTAACAATAGCCTACTACTTCTATCCTGCTTTCTTTATCAGCAGGGCATCATAATTAAAGTAATAAAAACTAAAATAAAAATACATGTTGCGGAAAATACCCCAAGCCACTTACTTCATGTGTGCATAAAGCCTTTCATATACATACATATTTTTAAGTTTTATTTAAACTTTATTAAACTTTATTTAATTTAAACTTTATTAAAACTTCTTTTAAAAGAATCTCAAACTTACAGAAAAGCTGCTAGTACAAAGAACTTTTTAAAATCTGGAACTATCTGAGAGTAAAGTGCTAGCTAGCATAATGCCCTGTTATACCTAAACATTTTAGCATATAGTTTCTACAACATAAGGGGTTTTCTAGATAACCACAACACAGTTATCAAAATCAGTAAATGAGCACTGATAAATTACTACCATTTAATCCTCATACCCTAATCAAGTTTTGCCATTTGTCCCAATACCATCCAATCAGAATTATGTGGTGCATTTAGCTGCTGTGTTTCTTCAGTCTCCTACAATCTGGAAAAGGTCCAGTCTTTCCTTGGCTTAAATATAACCTTGACACTTTGGGAGATTATAGGCCAGTTACTTAGTATTGGAATGTCCCTCAATTTGGGTTTCTTGGATGTGACCCTATGAGTAGACTCCGGTCATATATCTTTAGTAAGAAGACCACAGAAGTGATGCTGCATTGTTCTCATTGCATCCTATCAGGTGACACATGTTTTTGATCTTGTTATTGATGTGTTAACTTGATCACTTGATTAAGGTATTATATGCCAAACTTCACCATAAGGATACTCTTCTCTTTTTGTAGTCAATGAGTATTTTGTAGGGACATAACTTGAAGCTATGTAGATATCCCGTTCTTCATCAAACTTTCAATTTATTCATTTCATTCATTATTAATCCCTCACGGTTTCCTATTTTATTCAGTGGGTTATAATCTGTTACTATCGTAGTGTGGCTTTTGAACACGTCCCTACCAGTCTTTGAACACTTCGCTTTCTGGCACAATTAGTTCTAGGTTTATCTTGTTCTTTCCCTGCCCCAGCCCTGGAATCAGCCATTTCTCCAAGGAGCCCTGGTTCCCTTTAGAACTGCCCCTCCTATGTAGACACCCTCCTCCTCCTAACACCTATACTCGGATATCCCAAGCCAGTTGGCCCTCCACAAGGTGCCCTTCTCACCCTGCTTGGGCTTTAACAACACCTCATATTCGTCTTCTTCCCCATTCCATACCCTCCCTACTCTGCTCAGGCTCTAACACCCTGCTCTGTGCCACGACAGCTCCCCCCACCTGGCACGGATGGCCTACCTTACTTGGCCACACCGAATGGCTTTAGGAATATACTGTTCAGGAAGGGAGAAGGTAAGATATAATGCAATTCAGCCTA
This sequence comes from Eumetopias jubatus, assembly GCF_037043125.1. Taxonomy (NCBI): domain Eukaryota; kingdom Metazoa; phylum Chordata; class Mammalia; order Carnivora; family Otariidae; genus Eumetopias; species Eumetopias jubatus. Next base: position 99,229,280 of record NW_028274813.1, read on the forward strand.
ATTACTGAAAGATTTGACTTTTCCAAAGCTAACAAATCTCAATTTTTATGTGAAATCTATTTTTAAATGCTGGTACCTCACTCAAAATTTCTAAAAATAATGCACAGACCATACAAGACCTGTTTACAGAGCTGAATCTTGCTTGGAAACCACAAGTCTACAATCTACTTTTCAGAGGCCACTTCTTGTATCTTACCGAGGATTGCCAGAGAATCTTCTAAAATTTTTTGTTTTCTTTTTTTTTAAAGATTTTATTTATTTATCTGAGACAGAGAGAATGAGAGAGAGAACACGAGAGGAGAGAGGGTCAGAGGCAGAAGCAGACTCCCTGCTGAGCAGGGAGCCCGATGTGGGACTTGATCCTGGGACTCCAGGATCATGACCTGAGCCGAAGGCAGTCGCTTAACCGAGCCATGAGCCACCCAGGTGCCCCCAAAATTTTCTTTTGTTTTCTACAGAAAATAATTTTCAGAGCATTGCTCTCCCTGGGAGTCTTTAGGATATTTCCTTTCCTTGTTACATAAACTTTCCATAGTCTATATGCACAGCTTCTGTCCTGTTCCTAGCATCCAGAGGCCTTTTAAATATGGCACTTAATGAAGTAGGACCTGCTTCTCCCTCCACTGTCTGCATTTTTGACACTCTGACCTAGTAAAATACATAAAGAACTAAAATCACCAGTTTGTAGTACTACAAGTGTTCTTCCTGCTCTATACCAGTGGTTCTCCTTAGCTGCACATTAGAATCACCTAGAAAGCTTTTAAAACTCAAGATACCCAGACCAAATCCCAGACCCAGATGGGGTGGCAGAGGGACTATGACATCAGTAATTTTATTAAAACTGCACAGGTTATTCCATTATGCAGCCAAGACTGAGAACCACGTTCTCAAACGTTTTTTTTTTAATTTTTTTATTGTTATGTTAATCACCATATATTACATCATTAGTTTTTGGTGCAGTGTTCCATGATTCATTGTTTGTTCATAACACCCAGTGCTCCATGCAGAACGTGCCCTCCTCAATACCCATCACCAGGCTAACCCATCCCCCCACCCCCCTCCCCTCTAGAACCCTCAGTTTATTTTTCAGAGTCCATCATCTCTCATGGTTCGTCTCCCCCTCTGACATACTCCCCTTTTCTTCCTCTCCTGTTATCTTCTTCTTTTTCTTTTTTTCAAACGTTTTCTATAAAGGGCCAACCAACAAATATTTTGGACTTGTCTCTGTTAAGCTACTCATTTCTGCCATTCTAGAACAAAACCCACCATAGATAACAGGCAAACAAATGAGTGTGACCATATTTTTTTTTCCCAAAAAAACATTATTTACAAAAACAGGAGCAGACTGGATTTGACCCTTGGGCTGTGGTCCCTCAACCCCTGTTCTATACCCACATACAGGACATTAGTTTGGAGCCTATACCTAAATGGATACCATCTAACACTAACTCTTCAGTTCTAAATCTCTATCCTAACTACCTGCCTGAGAATCTAGGGGGAAGCTGAGAATATATGATGACTGGCTGTAGAAGGAGAGTCCTATGACTGGGAAAATAGCTCAAATAGTCAGCACTCACATGATAAAGGTATGGTTCCTATCACTGAGTAGATCTAAGAATTCTCTGATATGCTTATTAAAACACAGATTCTCAGGCCAAAACCCTACAAATTCCAATTCGGCTGTTCTGGTGGAGGGCCCAAGAAACTACATCTTAAACAAGCAAACCAATGATGAGGATGTAGATGAGTGCCTCTTACTCAGTGTAGATAGACATGCTGACACTGTGGTATGAAACCACTCAGGAAACACAGGAAATTTAGCATCCCTGGCCCTCATACATCAAATGCCGGTAGAGCCCTTCAGTTACTTTGATAACTACTGTACATTCTCAAATATCCTCTGGGAAGGAAGTATCACCTCCAATGTGATCCAATCCATAAGCACAAAGAATCAATGTTTTCCTACTGTCAGGCTGATGTGCTAGCTACATCACATCTATTCCTAAAGTCCATTATATTCTCTAACACATTTCCTTCCTTCTAGTCTTCTCTGCTCAAAACCATCTTCCCCATGGTCATCAATGTTACAACTACCTAAAATACGGAACTGACTATGCCATTCCTCTATGTAAAACCCTTCTTTAAAAGCTTCTCCTTTTCTCCTTTCTCTAAAACCATTAAGCAGGAGAGAGGAAAAAATAAAACTTGAGCACAATAAAGTATGGCAAAGTACATATATGATTTCACTTTAAAAAAATATATGTGGGGGGGGGGGGGGCCTGGTGGCACAGTTGGTTGGGCAACCAGCTCTTGGTTTCAGCTCAGGTCGTGGTCTCAGGGATGAGATCGAGCCCCATGTCGGATGTGTACTCAGCACAGGGTCTACTTGGGATTCTCTTTCCCTCTCCCTCTGCCCCTCCTGCTGGTGCTAAGATAAATAAATAGATTTAAATATAGATATACATATATATATGCACATATATGTATATATGTATGTATACGTATATGTATATATATGGGCACTAATCGGTTGGGCATCCGACTCTTGGTTTCAGCTCAGGTCATGATCTCAGGATCATGAGATCGAGCCCCATGTTGGGCTCTGTGCTGGGTGTGGAGCCTGCTTAAGAGTCTCAGTCTCTCTCTCTCTCTCTCTCTCTCTCTCCCCCCGCCCCCCACCCACTCAGCTCTCTTTCTCTCTAAAAAATAAAGAAATAGATATATTCTTGTAATGGTATAGATAGTTTCCGAAGAATATACCAAAAAAATCATCTTGAGAAGACTGGGCTTCAGGGGAAAAAGGTGGCTTATTTTTCAATGCATTACTTTGTCATTTAAAAGAAAGGATAATTACATTTTCAAAAGGAAAAAAAGTAAAAACAAAAGTTTTTATTTAAAAAATTCATACGTATGTGACTTTTTAGATGCTCTCTATTCATAAAACATCCATCTGTACGCTCTATTTCTAGTCCTTAAGAATTTAGTTTTGGTATCACCTCCTTAAAGAGGTATTCCCTAAATAGGTCTTCCCTAATTTCTATGAAAACACCAGGCAGAAATGAAAACAAGTTTCTCTGCACTAGTCTTCTCTAATCCAAACTGCACTACAAGCTCCCTGAGTTTATATCCTACAAACTCAGCACCTGTCTCACAAAAAAGTATCTGTTGGACTAGTTATTACAGGTGAATCACTATTCCAAATATCGACTTAATTTATAAACACTTCTAAACAGCTCATTTGTTATTTCTAGATTGCCCACATACAAATAGTGTGAAAAGGCTCTCACAACAGAAAGAGGATGTAAAAAATAGTGGTTTTGATATCTCTGATACTAGTTTTTTAGTACCTAAAAGTCTTAAATACAGATGCAAGTAGTCTGACAGTAAAAGAAGCACATAGGAGAGAAAGCCTAGATTTAGTAATGGTTTATAACTGTAGAAAACAAAAGTCAAAAGTTGAGGGTCCAGCTGAGATCGATAAACATTATAAAATATGGCACCCAGGTCCTTAAGAACTTCCAGTTCCTTTTAGCAGTGTTCTTGGACTTCCTCCAAATTTTCCCAGGTAACTACATATTGCAAAAGCCCACAGCTTGAGATGTTTCAGTGACAATGACAGCAGCTCTTCAGAGTTTAGTGTGTAGGGAAACAAAACATCACAGTGGTGAGAAGACTGCAAGAAAAACTAAACAAAACAATGGTGTATTTGAGAGTGTAGTAAATATGGCCACCATTGGTGGAGGGTATTTTCTAATGTTCCTTTTAAAAGAGAATTATCCTAGAATTGGTTAAATATGAAATTGCTTCTTTTCTCTTTTATACATATATAAAATCAGAGGAAAGAATACAAAGCAGGCTAACAAATGAAAAATAGGAGAAAAGATCACAATTGGTACACCCACTAGAATATGAAAGAAAGGAGAGCCATCATTTACTCAACAAACATTTAGTGAGTGTAAATTATGCGCCAACTCTTGCCTTTCACATATAAAAGGGTGTTAAGTCAAACTTGAGAGACAAAGAGAAGATAACCAAAAAGTTAAAACACAGCTTTGCAGTTACCAAGCACTAAACCAAGTCTGAGAAAATAATTCTACATAGCAAACAGAGAGATGTTACTCAACACAGTCATTTACATGGTCAAAAGAACACAAAGTAGGAAAAAAAAGTAAAATTATAAATTAAAAGGTCAAAATTTACCAGTCTAATTCATTATGTACTAATTACAATAGTTTTTTATTTAATAATCTAAATAAATAAACAAAAGGGACCTACAGGATTATAAAATGATAAAACAGGTATCACCCAAAAGAAAACTGTGAGGGGGAAGGAGCAACACATATATTCAAGTCTCTCCAGACATAGGATAGTCTTTACTGTATTTAAACATCTCCATGGGACACCTGGGTGGCTCAGTCGTTTGAGCATCTGACTCTTTGATTTCAGCTCAGGTCATGATCTCGGGGTCCTGGGATGGAGCCCCGTGGCAGGCCCTGCACTCAGTGCTGAGTCTGCTTCTCTGCCTCTCTCTCCCTCTGCCCCTCTCCCCTCTTGTGCATGAGCACGAGCATAAGCACATGCACACTCTCTTTAAAATAAATAAAATCTTAAAAAAAAATCTCCAGAAAAACAACCATATAATCATTTCAATGAATGTTTCAGTGTTTGACAACTCACTCTCAGCAAATGCACTCTAGACTTCCTGTGGCTCACAAAGCCTTTTTGGGCCCACAGCTCCTTGTGGTGATGCTGGTTTTGCCATCCTGCAGGGGCAGAAAAAGCTTCGCTTCTATCCTCCAGAACACACTGTTGTCTAGACTTTGACTAAATGTTCTTCCATACTGCAACACCCCCACGTGCCACCCCTCACACCAATCTGCCAAGCAGAAAGCAACTGGCTACTAATCTCTTAGTTACTTTAAGCGCAGCCTGGGCAAGCAGGATAAAATACCCCCGAGAGAAACGTGAAGATATTATAGCTTCAAAGTTAAGATAATATGTACAATTTTTATTCTATTCCATATAAATTATGACATTTAAGAAGTCTGCTTCATTCATCTAGCAAATATATACTGAATCCTTACCATATGCTAAGCCCTGTGACAATACTGCATCTTTGTTGTTCAAATTTCACAAGTGATAGCTATGTGGTCTAGTCTACTAGGCAATGCAGGTCCACACCCACCCTCCATTTTAACATGTGAGGATGACAGAGTAGAAAATCTCTGTCATAAGCCTTTTTAAAAAGGAGTCATTACACTACAGAGACTAAAAAAATGGCTCCCAAACTTTAGCATGCACTATCACCTACTGACTAAGTGGCTCCAGGGTGAGGCCCGATAATTTGCATTTCTATCAAGTTCCCAGATGATGTTGATGCTGGTCAGGTGACAACACTTTGAGATCCAGGGCTCTAGATTAGGGGTTGGCAAACATTTCCTCTAAAAGGCTGGATAAATATTTTAGATTTGGGGGCCATACAGTCTCTGCTACAACTACTCAAAATACAAAAGCAGCCAAAGACAATATGTAGATAGATGGGTGTGGCCATGTTCCAATAAATCATTATTTATGGACACTGAAATTTCAATTTCATATAATTTTCAAAGGATTATTATTTCAGTAATATGATTTTTTTTATTTTTTTTCAACTACTTAAAAATGTGAAACCATTCTTAGTTTGTGAGCCATACAAATTAGGCAGTGAGCTAGATTTGGCTCATAAGCCATTTTGCCAATCCCTGGTTCTAGATGAATGGTTGGTTCTCAGTCCTGGCTCCCCACCAGAAATAGCTGAGGAGCTTTTAAAAGACCCAGATACGTAAGTGCCATCCCATGAGATTCTGAATTAATTAGTCTAAGCCCTAATTAATGAATAACCAGGAATAAGAATTACTGATATTAAAAAAAAAAATTACTGATCTTAACCAATATTCCCCCAAGTGACTTCTAAGGATATTTAGGGTTTAATAAGCCTTACATGAATGGAGGTTTCTGGGGTCAGGTAAGTTTGGAAAATGAAATTTAAGCCTTTTTTACTGCATGTATCCCACAATATTCTCATAAGTATCTAAGAGGGGACTACAGTATGCAATGTCTTCCAATGCATTTGACTACCTAATCCATGGATCTAGTGTTCTATGAAGTACTCAGAAAACACTGGCTTCAATCTTTCATAAAGAATAACATTAATAACTTAATACTTAGGTTCATAAAGTTACAACAAAATATGAGGAGAAATTAATTTAAAAATGAGAAATACAACTGATTCTTATCAAAATAATAATAAAAAAGAAAAACTCCTGGGCGCCTGGGTGGCTCAATTGGTTAAGCGACTGCCTTCAGCTCAGGTCATGATCCTGGAGTCCCGGGATCGAGTCCCACATCGGGCTCCCTGCTCAGCAGGGAGTCTGCTTCTCCCTCTGACCCTCTTCCCTCTCGTGCTCTCTATATCTCATTCTCTCTCTCTCAAATAATCTTAAAAAAAAAAAAAAAAAAAAAACTCCTGATAAATCTAAAATTAAAAAGAAAAAAGTCACAAAATAACAGGAAAGTATTTTTAAAAAGATGGAAGAGGGGCACCTGGGTGCCTCAGTCAGTTAAGTGTCCAGCTCTTGATTTCAGCTCAGGTCATGATCTCAGGGTTGAGACAGAGCCCCCTCCCGCCGTCCCCCCCCCACATCAGGCTTAGCACTAGGTGTGGAATCTGCTTGAGATTCTCTCTCTCCCTCTGCCCCTCCCCCCACTCATGCTCTGTCTCTTCTTCAAATACATAAATAAATCTTAAAAAGATGGAGAGGGCGCCTGGGTGGCTCAGTCGTTAAGTGTCTGCCTTCGGCTCAGGTCATAAGCCCCACATCAGGCTCCCTGCTCCGCGGGAAGCCTGCTTCTCCCTCTCCCACTCCCCCTGCTTGTGTTCCCTCTCTAGCTGTGTCTCTCTCTGTCAAATAAATAAATAGAATCTTTAAAAAAAAAAAAAAGATGGAGAAATACAATGATAAATTTGAAAAAAAAATCAAGTCAAAGATGGTTTTCTACAATGTCAAATCTAATACAAAGGATATAGAAAATGTGAACACATCAGTAACTACGGAAAAAAGTAAAAAAGAATTACCAATGTCCTCAACAACGTTTTGTAAAAAAAAGGAGATAAGGATGCAGGGTCTCAAAAGATTTCTTGGTAATCGCTCTCAAACTTTTTAAGGACTACATGACTCCTTGATAAATCCAAAGGATGTTTTATCATTATCTCCTTGCCAGACACATTGTAAGCATTCAGCAAATACAGCAAACATATTTTTTTAAATACTATTAAAAATAACTTTTCCCAGGAAAAAAAAGTAAAAGTTTTCTCACATCATTTCCATGATACCAGCAGCAGTCAGTACCTCATGCCCTGAAAAGTATTAAACTGTTCAGGTTCTTCTTACTCTATGCGATCTGAGGAGAAAAGGTGCCAGGGTATGCTACAGAAAGGAGAAAAAAGCCTCTGGCCCCACTGGAAAGGAAAGTCAGTGAAACTAACCCTCCTCCCCTTCACAGCATCTTACACCACAGCATCCTAATAACCTAGCTTATTAACTAGAAGGACCCTTTCCTGACATGATGAAAAACCAAAGCATGAAGTAGTCATGTAACAAAATAAACTCTGCTATGCAAGTGAACTCTGCACAGAACACAAGAGAGACAAATAGCTTCTAAGAAACTGGATCTTTGTTATCTTACTGTTTGGCCTGAGAATGCCCACAAATGCAGTAACAGCCTAGTGGTACTCTCCAAGCATTATGGGCCATGCTGTCTGAAACAGTGGCATGTGAATGTCAACAGTCATATAAAATAAAAGCATTCTACACTCACTTAAGGCAAACTTGTATAAACCTAAAAGTGCCTGATTAATCAGTTTCAGAACACAAGAAAAGACTTCATATTGTTAATTCATTTTAAGAAGCATTTCACTAAATCTCCAAATCTAAGTACGAAAAAATGTTTTAAAAATACTTTTAGAGACATCTGGGTGGTTCAGTTAAGCATCCAACTCTTGATCTCAGGTCAAGTCTTGATCTCACTCAGGTCATGAGTTCAAGCCCTGTGCTGGGCTCCATGCTGGGCATGGAGCCTACTTAAAGAGAAAAAACAAAACAAACAAACAAAAAAAAAACCTGGGAGAAAAGTAATACTTTAAAAAAATCATTTCCATTAAATACTTTAAAAATAGGAATGAATGAGCTTTTGATATGCCAAATAAAAGGAATCAAAATTAGAGATAATGGAGAAAAGTAAAAAAAATACTATTTTTAGATATGATTCACTACCTAGAAAACCTAAAATATCTGGCACAACATATACTCAGTAGAACATAACTCTGAGATCTCCATTATCAGATTACTTTTTTAAATACATTGTCCTCTATAGTGGTTAAGTATACCAGATCTCAACTTAACTCTTAATTAGAGATAATCAGGGAGAAGGGAAAAAAAAAAAAAAGAGCTGGATCTGAATTGAAAAGAGGGAAGTAAAGGGCCAAGAAAGGCAAGCTACTTGAAGTCATAGAACTGACAAATGCCAGAGGATGATATGAATCCTTGCATAATTCCCAAGCCTGCACTCTTTCCATTTTGCCACAGTGCCAAAGGCACCTTTAGCTTAATGGATTTTTTTTTTTTTTAACACCTATTATGCACCAAGCACAAGAGTATGAAAATGAGTAACATATCATGTTTTAAGGAGACCTAAGTTAAGTCAATTGACCCATCTTTTGGTTTAAAACCTAGGTCTCTTAGGGGCACCCGGCTGGTTCAGTAGGTAGAGCATGCAACTCTTGATTCAGGGTCGTGAAGTCAAACCCCATGTTGGACATAGAGCTTAATTTAAAAAAAAAAAAAAAAAAAAGGAAAGTATTCCCCAAACAAATAAATCCTAGGCCTCCTAAATCCAGGTTCAGTGATCCTTCTACCTCATAATCATTATGTAATTTAAAATCATATGCTTTAACATGCAAAATATTCTTCCTATGTATAATAAACACCATTTTTAAAAAGATTTATTTATTTATTTATTTGAGAGAGAGTATGTGCATGTGTGTGCACGTACACAGACACAAACGCATGCATGCGTGAAGTCAGGGGACAGAGGGAGAAGGAGAGAAGCATATTCCCTGACGAGTGCAGAGCCCACCTGGAGCTCAATCTCACCTCCCTGAGATCATGGCCTGAGTCGAAATCAAGAGTCAGGGGCTCAACTGACTGAGCCACCCAGGCGCCCCAATAAACACTATTTTAGTACTGGAGATAATTCCAAAGTTTTTATTGCAAATGTTATTACAAGAGTACCAAAAAGGATGACAATCCGCAGAAGACTTTTCTTGTGCCTTTAAGGTATCCTCAGTCCTGAACACACACAAAAAATGTAAGAAACAATTCGGGAATGGGGGAAGGGAGGAGGAGCTGAGTTCTAAGTCCATTTCCAAAACAAACTCATTCAATTCAGATATAGCACATGCTCAAATATATCACTTGCAAATTTCCTACTGATATTTTAATGTAATCACTTAGAAACATGAATATTTAAGAGGCTTCAGTAGTCATTCTCAGCAATCTTTTAAGAAAATCTCAGGTAATTCAATATCTGTACAGCTTAGAGAATGTGGGCTTAAAAATACTATAGTTCAATGGATTTATGCTGGATGAACATCCATAATCATTAAGAAATCTGCAAAAGGCTCTGTATCGGATCTTAACTGTTCAACATTTTTGATCACTGACAAGATAAAGACCAAGAAATTATATTGAAACAACAGAAAAAAGCTTCAGAAAATCACCAATTTCTCTTTCATGTCTCCTGTTCAGCAAAATAGAAGCTGCAGCTGGCTATCTGTCATATTGAGACAAGGGAGAAATATAAAAAGCAAGCAAGGCTTTCCAAAACAACTTGAGGAAAATGCCCTAATAATATGGGCCAAAGGAGGAAGTAACCCATTCAGGAGAAAAACCAGGGAGCAGAGTAAAACAGAAGGACTCCCATCATCTACCAACTAATCTATGAACAATATGTGGAGATTCTGACCACTTATTTAAAAGAAAATAATACACAGGGATAAATGAACTTTAAAAATCATTCTTCTGATAAAGTTAATTCCAGCATAAATAGGTGATTTTCTCATAACACTGGTAATTGCTGGCCAGGTAAAATTACAAAAAAAACCATGTTAAGATAAGGTTTCTTTATAAATAAAAACTATACTTACCACAATCCATTCAGCAATGTTTTCATAGAGTTCTGGACTAAAAATTGCTTTTTTAAGCCTAGCCAGAGGTCCATCAGCATCTACTAATCTGCACCGCATGAAAACATCACAGTAGCCTCTAAAATCATTGCAAGGGGATCCAGGTTGCAAGGTGATGGTTCGACCAACGAAGTGCATGCTCCACCGCGAAGACCCTGTACTGGCACAAGTTGATGGATCCACTGGAAAAGAAGCGCCAAATATAAGTTGAAGATCAGATTTCCTACCAGGCTAGCTGGGGAGAGAGGGAGGAAAGGAAAAAACTGCCTAAAATCATTACCATGACATGTAATATAGACTTGCATTAGTTTAGGCTGGATAACACCATTAGTAATTCGCCTTAAACATACAATATAAACAAACAGCCAGCAACTCTTGACTTAGTACCTACAATGGCTTAGTACCTACAATGGCTAACAGTGTTTATATTAATTATCGCCATAAAGTTGGCAGGTTTTTGTCTGGCTTATCATTTTTAAAACACTGTAGGGACCATAATACTAGAAACATAATGCTATGCTACATTTAAAATTTTCCAAAAAGGATCGGTATTGGTGGAAATTATCTGTCCAAACTGGATAACAAAGTTTAATGCTTAAAACTTAGGAGAAAAACGGGCGCCTGGCTGGCTCAGTTGATACAGCGTGTGACTCTTGATCTTGGGGTCGTGAGCTCAAGCCCCATGTTTGGGGTAGAGTTTACTTAAAAAAAATATATATTTAGGGGCACCTGGTTGACTCAGTCAGAGGAGCATGCAACTCTTGATCTCAGGGTTGTGAGTTCAAGCCCCACGTTGGGTACAGAGGTTACTAAAAATAATAATAATAATGATAATAAATAAACTTTAAAAAAGTTTAGGAGGTTTTTTTTTTTTTTTAAGATTTTATTTATTTATTTGACAGAGAGAGACACAGTGAGAGAGGGAACACAAGCAGGGGGAGTGGGAGAGGGAGAAGCAAGCTTCCCGCCGAGCAGGGAGCCCGATGCAGGGCTTGATCCCAGGACCCTGGGATTATGACCTGAGCCGAAGGCAGATGCTCGACGACTGAGCCACCCAGGTGCCCCAGAAAAATTAGGTTTTAAAAGAGATTTTATATTGGGGTGCCTGGGTGGCTCAGTTGGTTAAGGGACTGCCTTCGGCTCAGGTCATGATCCTGGAGTCCCGGGATCGAGTCCCGCATCGGGCTCCCTGCTCAGCAGGGAGTCTGCTTCTCTGTCGGACCCTACCCCCCTCATGCTCTCTCTCTCTCTCTAATTCTCTCTCTCTCAAATAAATAAATAAAATCTTAAAAAAAAAAAAAGATTTTATATTCTTGTTTTAAAAGCCTTACTCTTCTTCATACAGCAGACGTGGCATAATTCCTTATCATCTTTGCCATCTGAACTGGCACAGGTACACTCCTCCAAGCCATACTTCTCACAGATAGAACCTGCACATTGCTGAAAGAAAAGTAAAAGACCAGTGTTTAATCTCTATACAAACCTATTGTTCACAGTAATAGACAGATAGACATCTCTGATGCTAAAATAATTAAGTAGAAATACAAGTGGAAAAAACAAAGATTAATATCAGAAATGGATCATATAAACACATCCGAAAAAGAGTTAAATACAAATAAGGTAGCAAATCTTTTAAAGAAATGCCAACTTAAAAAAAATCTAAACAAAACCAAAACAGAGAAAGAGATTAGGTGAGCATCAGTTTTACACTGGTTATTATGTCTCCTTTATAAGAAGAGAAAAATGATTATTTTCCTCATGTAAAGTGAATATTGAGCCAAGAAAGTTTTAAAGGCTTCACATTCAGATAAAATGGCCAAAAGAGTTCTTTTATGTAGGCTGTTGAAATACTAATTTATAAAACTCAAAAGCAGTACCAAGTCATATGCCTAGCTATACAACTATTTTCCTCTAGAGACTATCAAACACATGCAGTGGACAGATGAAAGATAAGTCAGTTACTAATCAAATGCCACCAGGCACTTATGCCACATGATACATTCATGGCTTTATGGGGAAAGAGAGGGATATTATTGAAACAGGGACCAGGCTTAATTACTGGAACTCTGCAGCTTTAAGTAACAAACAATTATTCTGAAAAAGGAGGTTTAATAAAAAGCTTATAAATCAAATGCTCACCCCATTAATGCACACTTGTGTATGCCTATTACAGTCTGTAAAGTTTGGTTTAGGATCAGAGGCTGGGCAGAGCGCGGTGATGCCATTACATATTCCTTCTTTTGCACAGTCTGAATCATCCCGACACTTCTCAGTTTTTGATTTGAATGCACACTGTGCTGTACAACAGGGACCTTGACTTGGGCTAGAATAAACAGTAAAGTGATTAAAGAAAATCACTAGCATATTTCCTATACACATAGATATGGTCCTAATTTTTAAATCATAACTCTCATCTTTTAAATGGTAAGTATGTTACTGGTATACAACTTCAAATTTTGGACTAAGAGGCTACTAAATTTCAACATTCTATAAATGTAAAAAAGTGATTGTGTTGTTTTTATAATCAAGGCATACTATATTCAACATTCTTATTCTACCTGCCTTTAGTGGAAGGCTATCATAGAAAATAGATTTAATATTAGATGAGCTATTAGTGTTTCACAGTTACATCATACATTAGTTGATTCATCAAATTTTCTCACATTTATATGCTAAAATCAAACTAAGATATACAGACCATTTAAAAAGTAGTGCACAAGCAATATTCTATTGCTTATATCTACCACTACCAAAGTAATTTTGACAAGTGAAATAATTATATGACACTAAGTTACAAGAGTCTACGAAATCAGTATTACCTAAATATTTAAAGTTAAGATTCTAAAAATACGGATGATAGTCACATTTTTAAGTTAGGAACTGAACAGTGTGTATTTTATTGAGTGTCCTGACTTTTGCCTGTCTTTTTTTTTTTATACCCACCACACAAGTTACAAGTAGCTCAATCTGCCAACCACAGTACACTCATCAATGCTACTCCAGAAAAATAAATAAGACAACAGCAAATAAAGACGAAGATTCCCAACACTATGCATCTCTTAATGTCAGTTTTAAGTCGGTCACAACTGCCCTCGGCTGACCGGTGGCAGCGTGAGCACTCCTGGAATGGGCAGGGTACCTGCACTGCTTCCCAGGCTTCAGCTTGCATTTCTTGCCCTCTGGCTGGTTTGCATCATAGCAGCACTCATCTTTACACTGGTCACTATAGCCACAGTCACATTCTTCACCTTGCTCCACCATCCCATTTCCACAAATAGGTTGGCCAGATTCTGAGGAAAATCAATAAAACAAAGTAAGCATTGTCTGCATACATTAATTTGATTTAAAATCCACAAACTTTGGAACCTCATAACAAAGGGAGAAAGGATAATTTGATGAATACAAAAAGCAGAACTAGGAATCTCGAAATCAGAAGACCTAAATTCAATTCTAAGAGTGGCTCAGTCACTAGCAATGTGGCCTTGGGCAAGTCACTTCCCTTTTGGGGGGCCTCAGTTTCTTAATCTGTACAGTGAAGAGATTTGACATTAATGGTCCCCTCTGAGGTCCCTTCTGGAAGTGGTAACATTCTATTTAGGCCACACTGAGCTTTACTGAACAACCGCACTATTTACATTACACAAATAAGAATTAAGTTAGTGCTTTAACAACCAGAAAAAAATTAAATCTTTTGTGTTAAAAGAAAATCTCAAACATACATAGTAAAGTAGTAGAAGAACAATGAACTCCCATGTACCAATCACTTGGCTTTAACAACTATCAACAATATGCTATAAACAATTCCACCTAACATATTCATTTATTCTTGTAAATACTCCAGGATGAATCTAAGAGATAGGAGTTTGTTTCTTTTTTAAATCTAACCATAATAGCATTATCACATCTAACAAAATTAACAATATGCTTAATAGCATCTAATAGCCAATTCATGTTCAATTTCCTCAACTGTCTTTTTACAGTTGGTTTATTTGAACCAAGTTCCACCTAAGGATCCTCAACCCCATGGCTGGTTTTGGTTGATACGTGTTCTTTTAATATATAAGCGATTCCTTCCTCTCTTTTTATTTTCACACTATTTAAAGAAATTGGGTCATTTTGTCTTACAGAATTTCCCACAATGTGTTTAGCTGATTGTATCCTAGTCAATAAATAATTTTTTTTAATGTACATTAATTTGCTACTCAGCTAGACCCAAGCTCTCTAAGGAAAGAACTACATATTACTCCTATTTTTTTATATTCCCAAAAAGGCTAACAGTATTGGGTCAAATCTTGGCTCATTAAGGTTAGTCTGGTCTAGGCACAGTGAGTAATTTTAGAAAAGTTTTTAGGCTCTTTTTTAAAGTTCTCGAATTTTATCAATGGGCTTTAAAATTGGAAGAGGAATGCTATTGTTTGTAAGATCAGAAGATCACAGACCTTGAGCATCTGCAGGGAGATGACAAGAATCAAATGTCTTCATTTTCTAGAAAAGAAAAGTAACTTCCAGAGAGTCTGTGACTTGCTGGAAACCATATGCCTCAGTATGGGCAAATCGAAGACCAAACCCAGGTTTCTGGGATCTAAAATCTGGTGCTCTTTTCTTTCTGCTACATCAAATTGATGTGGGAAACAGGTGTAGCACAGGCTTCAAATTGAGAACTGAATAAACATAAAGGAACACATCTCAAACACATGAACTCAACAGAAGGCAAATCTGAATCCAAATTATTCTAGAAAGACTAGCTTTATATTTAGAAAGTTCATTCTTAACCGCATCAAATATTAAAGGAAATCTTAGAGCTAACTGAAGCTCTCTCCCTCTCTTTCATTTTATATCACCTCTTCTGTTATGCACATGGACATATATCCTAAGTAATAATGACTTTATTCTGAAGTATTGTAAAATCATCATTTCAGAATTCACAGGATATGTAATTTAAGAGAAAAGGAAAAATGATGAAGTCAGAAAACCTCTGAGGCAATATTTACTATACATTGGTTTTTATCTCATATAGAAATATTACTTCAAATAAGCTAGGACACATGGAAAAGGTGCTGTTTAAATGCAAAAATTATAACAGACACATATCTCATTATAATCTAAGAAACAAATTTCCTTGGGGTGCCTGGGTGGCTCAGTCGTTAAGCGTCTGCCTTGGGCTTGGGTCATGATCCCAGAGTCCTGGGATCGAGCCCCACATCGGGCTCCCTGCTCCGCGGGAAGCCTGCTTCTCCATCTCCCACTCCCCCTGCTTGTGTTCCCTCTCTCGCTGTGTTTCTCTCTGCCAAATAAATAAATAAAATCTTAAAAAAAAAAAAAAAAACAAATTTCCTTACCATAATACCTACAAAACAATATGCTCATTTTTAAAAGACAACTTCACTCAGAAAGTTTACTGTGAAAATCCGGTTTACAAATAAAGACTCTATGTAGCACTTCTACATAAGACATTTTAGAAACCTACCAGTGATAATAACAAGAGCAGTAACAAAAATGATACCATCAATATAATTTGAATCTGCCCTTTTAAAAGAAATAGAAGGCCTTAAAAGAAAAAGCCAATCAATATAAGTAAAAATTGAAATTTGGGGCTGATCAAAATTTAATTTTTACTCTGGGAAAGATTCTGTGAAGAGGATAAAATGACAAGCTACAGACTGGAAGAAAAATATATGCAGATCAATATCTGACAAATGGCTAGTATGTAGGCTATGTAAAGAACTCTCAAAACTCAACAGAAAAAAAAATCCAATGAGAAATGGCCAAGAAAAATGGACATTTCACCAAAGAAGATACACAGATGGCAAATAAAGCACATGAAAAGATGAACAACTTTAGTCATCAGAAAAATATAAATTAAAACCACAACAAAATATCACTATATGCCTATCAGAACGGATAAAATAAAAACAATAAAAACACCAAAAGCTGGCAAGGATGCAGAGAAACTAGATCACTTATACACTGCTGACAGGAATCTAAAATAATACAGCCACTCTAGAAAACACAGCAAACTATTACTATATGATCCATCAACTGGATTTGGGAGCATTTATCCCAGAGATATGAAAACTGATGTTTGCATAAAAAACCTATACACAAATGTTTATAGCTGCTTTATTCATAATAGCCAGAAACTAAAAATAGCCCAGATAGCCTTTAACAGGTGAATGAACTTTCTAAACATAAAGCTAGTCTTTCTAGAACAGTTTGGACTCAGATGCCTTGCGCTGGGTTCATGTGTTTGAGCTGTGGTTCCCTTGTAGCCTGTGCCACAACTGTGAATGAACTGAGGAACATACACGCCATGGAATACTACTCAGCAATAAAAACAAGCTCCTGATACAGGCAACAGTTTGAATGAATCTTCAGGGAATTATGCTGAGCGAAAAAAGCCAATCTCAAAGGTTACATGTTTTATGATTCCATTTATACAACATTCTGGACTGACAAAATTTTACAAATGGAGAATCGTTTAGTAGGGCATCGGTCAGGGGATGGCAGGAGGGTGGTAGGTAGGTGTGTTTCCCCTCAAATAACTTATAATCTTGTGAAATAGGACAGGGACCCAAACAAACATAATACAAGGTAGAATATTTAGAACATATTAAATGCCACAAGAGAGGCATAACAGATGAATGGATAAACAAAATGTGGTATTATTCATACAACGGAATATTATTCAGCCATAAAAAGAATGGCATTCTGATACATGCTACAATTTGAATGAATCTTGAAAGTTTTATGCTAAATGAAATAAGCCAGACACAGCAGGCCAAATATTGTATGATCCCATCTGTATGAGGTACCTAGAATAGGCAAATTCATAGACACAGAAAATAGATTAGAGGTTACCAAGTAGGGAGAGAGGGAAGCAGGAGTTACTGCTTAATGATTATAGAATTTCTATCTGGAGAGATGAAAAAGTTTGGAAATGCGTAGTGGTGATGGTTGCACACCACTATGAATGTACTTAATGCCACTGAACTTTAACTTAAAATTAGCTTAGATATTAATAAAATTATACATATTTTATATCTTTTCTTTACTGTAAGGCAAAAAAAAATTTCACAGCAGCTTTATTCATATTAGCCGAAACCCAAAGGGCCCAGGTGTTAATCAACAGGAGAGTGGATGAGCAAAGTGTGATATATTCATACAATGCAATATGAACTGCTCAGCAATAAAACAGAACAAAACACTAATAATGAATCTCAAAATATGCTGAGTGAAAGCAGCCCTCCACAAAAGAATATAAACCATATGATTCCACTTATATAAAGTAAAACAAGCAAAATTTCTCTACAATGAAATAAATCAGAACAATGGTTGCCTCTGAGAATGTGTTGGGGGCAGAAACTGCGAAAGGAAATAAAAGAACTTTGTGAGGTGACAGAAATATTCTGTATTTTGACAGGTGCTTAGGTTACACAGGTAAATGCATCTGTCAAAGCTCATTAAATGGTGGACTTAACTGTGCAACATTTTATGTTAAAAAAAAAAAAAGAACCACAAACAATATTGAACTTTAGTTAATTATACAGGCTGAAGTGTTTAAGGGTGAGGCATACTAATGTCTGCAATCCACTTTAAATTGCAACAAAAAAAACACGGGATTGAGGGATGAATAAATTAATAAATAAGTGGTAAAGTAAATACAGCAAAAACAGCAAAGTTTTAATAGTTATAAAATAGAGGTGGTGGGTGCATGGGTATTTCAAGTTTTCTGAATGTTTGAAAATATATGTTGGGAAAACATACATACCAACAAAACAGTTGTTTCTCTTCTTCTCAAGAACTTGGCTTATATTTCTAATACTACAGAGTGAGAATTTATTGTTGTTAAGTTTGTCCCCGGATGTTGCTCTTGCATACATGATGTAATTGCCATTTTCTTTCTGCCCTAAATTCTTAGATTCTCCTGGAGTGCACTCTGTTCCAGAATCATGCTGCCAAACAGAATATAGAGTTACATAAACAGGAAGTAAAATAAGGTTTTCAGGTCATCTGATTAAATGTAATTTTCTCACCAGAAAAACAATGGAAGCTTGTGGACTCTCCTCTAAAAAAGGTCCTACAATTGTTTTAGACTGTGAGAAGGAAAACAATTTGCTCTTTTAAGAGCCACTGTCTTAGAAGGGGAGGAAAAATGACTGAAGGTCTAGCCACAACAATGTACAGCTCTGTAAAGAGGGAGTAGAATGGAGGATAAACCATCATAAAGTCTATCAAAAATAAGCTCGCCATGCACTCCTATATTTATTGCAGCCATATTTACAAGAGCCCAATTATGGAAACAGGCCAAGTGCCTACTGACAGATGAATGGATAAGGAGGATGTAGTACATATATACAATGGAATATTATTTAGCCATAAAAAATGAAATCTTGCCATTTGCAACAACATGGATTGAGCTAGAGAGAATAATGCTAAGTGAAATAAGTCAGTCAAAGGCAAATACCACATAATTTCACTCATATGTGGAATTTAAGAAACTGTAGCAAAGGAAAAAGAGAGAGAGAGAAACCAAGAAATGTACTCTTAACTATAAAGAACAAACTGATGGTTACCAGAGAGGAGGTGGGTGTAGGGTATTGGGTGAAATAGGTGATGGGGATTAAGGAATGCACTTATGATGAGC
This sequence comes from Eumetopias jubatus, assembly GCF_037043125.1. NCBI lineage: Eukaryota > Metazoa > Chordata > Mammalia > Carnivora > Otariidae > Eumetopias > Eumetopias jubatus. The sequence continues at coordinate 99,248,206 of NW_028274813.1, forward strand.
ACTGAGTCAGGTACAGAATTGTTCAATCACTATATTGTATACCTGAAACTAATATAACACTGTATGCTAACTACACTGGAATTAAAATTAAAAACTTAATAAAATGAAAAAAATAAGCTCACCTACTTTCAAAACTAGTAACAGGAATATAAACTACTTAAAATGACTAAATATTCTTTAACATACATGCTAAACTACTAACGACTAGTTCAGAGAAGACAGATGGGGAAAGACAGGAAACAGAATGGCATGAAGTTAACTACATACAAGATAGGCATCTAAGAGAGTTGACTTATTACCTAGTACATAAGAAAGATAAGTAAATGCTATTTTTTAAAGATTTTATTTATTTATTTGAGAGAGAGAGAGAAAGAGAGAGGGAGAGGGAGAGAAAATCTGAAGCAGACTCCACACTGTGCACAGAGCCCGACACGAGGCTCTATCCCACAACTGCAAGATCATGACCTGAGCCGAAACCAAGAGTTGTTTGAGCCACCCAGGCGCCCCAATAAATGCTATTTTTAAATAACAATTAAGAAGAGCCAAGTGGTAAAACTAAAACACTGATTTGCAAGAGTAAAACAACAGATACATATGTGTATGTACACAGAAAGTTTATGGTGTTGGCAAATATTACTGAAGTATCAGATACACACTGAAAAGTACCAAACTACAGCTCCATAAGTTTTCTCAAAGTAAATACACTTATGTGACCAGCACTAAGATCAACTAACAGAATACTATCAGATCACAGCAGCATCCCCATCTTCCTTCCTCCTCTGGGAGATAGGCATTTAAAAAAAAAAAAAAAAAAAAAAAAAGGAAAGAAAACAGGGATGCCTGGGTGGCTCAGTTGGTTAAGCGGCTGCTTTCAGCTCAGGTCATGATCCCAGGATTCTGGGATCGAGCCTGGAGTCGGGCTCCCTGCTCAGCGGCTTCTCCCTCTCCCGCTGCCCCCTGCTTGTGATCACTCTCTCTCTCTCTCTGTCAAATAAATAAATAAAATATTAAAACAACAACAACAACAAAACCAACCTCACAATGCTCCTCAAACAATTCAGAACTTTCCAGAAAGAGTGAAAATATTTGGGTCCTAGAGTAAAAGTTCTATTTAAACTGTTATTTGAATACCCAACAATTCTTCCCTCCAGAAAGAAAGAATACCCAAGGGCATTATGTTTCTTCTCAAAACCCATCTAAATTACTTTCATTTTCTACTCCCTAATCTGAAGCAACTTTTTTTTTAAGATTACATTTTTTTTAACTTAATTAGTAATCTATACATCAAACATGGGGCTCGAACTCATAACTCTAAGATCAAGAGTTGCATGCTCTTCTGAGCCAACCAGGCACCCCGTGAAGCAACTATTAAAAATAAGACCTCTCCTATCACATTTATTCTTCCCAGTACCTCTTGCTGTTCTCCTGAACCTAGATTCAGCATTTGAAAACTCTTGACTATTCTCCAACATTACCTTGCTTTATGTTTTCATTCCATAGAATTCAATTTGGTTTATGATAATGCATGACACTAGAATTGTTCTCAGCATTAGAATTTTAGAAAAAGAAAGAAAAAAATTCCAAAACTGTGTAACTCTTGATATTATCACAGAGTATTTTCAATTCAATAAATATTAGAATGTGTCCATTATATGAACTAAAAATATAATATAAAAATATAAAGATGAGTTTAAGCACTGTCCCTAGCCTAGCCCTCAAAAGCCTTATATTCTATTTAAAAGAGAGCCTATTTTGATATCCCTGGCTAGTCTGACTCTGCCCCATAAATCCATTACAGATATCACTAATTGGGGGGTGCCTGGCTGGCTCAGTTGATAGACTATATAACTCTTGATCTCAGGGTCATGAGTTCAAGCCACACATTGAGCAAAGAGCTTGGTTGCTTACTTACTTACATACATACATATATAAACAAACAGATATTGCTAATCAGTTATTACTTTACTAGCCCAGAGGATATTGTAATGGATCATCATTAATGGCCATGGAGGGAGGAAGAGGTTATAAACAAGCATGCCAACTATTTGTATTTGTCATCCTCAGAACAGGGGATAAACAAGCACACCAGTAAGCAAAATATAGAACAGAATATAAAGGCCATCTTAACTATATCCCCAAAAAGTGCTGACAATTCATATGGTTTCACAAAGAAACTCTAAGTTTGACAAGAAAACAGAAAAACTTTTCTCTGGCTATAAAAACAATACATACTCTTTTAGAAAATTTAGAAAATAAAAAATAGATAAAACATTTCAATCATAATCAACCATGCATAATAACTACTATTAACATTTTGGTCTACTTCCTACCTGACTTGTACCTAGTCATATCATATTTTAATACAAAATTTGAACTACACCACTTGTAGTTATATACATGGTTTCTTTCAGCTTAACAGTATAATGCAAACACTGATTTTTAAATGATTGCAGAGCATTCCAGGATACTTTCGTATTGGGGGGCCATTTAGGCTGTTTAAAACTTTTTGCTATAAATAAATAAAACTGCAATGGATACTTTTTTTAATGCACATAAATCTTTGACAGATTCTGCATTTTTCTTTTAGTTGGATTCCCAAGGGTAGAGTTTGAGTTAAAAGGTCAAACATTTTAAGGGTCTTGATACATAATGACAAATGACTGAAAGAAGGGCTCTATCAATTTACATTATATAACATGGATCAAGATTTCAGTAGGCAGAGATGGGAAGGAACTGGCTTCCTGACAAAAAGAAAATTTTAAAGGACTATAAATAACTTAATTTGACAGGAGAGGGCAGTTAACACTGGAAATACACTTGAACCCAAAAGATGGAAAACCCTAAATGCTAAGATAAGGAAACTGTATCAGCAATATCAGCAGGTACAGGAAATAAGGTTATAAACTGAAGTGACATGATCAAAACAATCAGAACTATAACCTAGACAAAGATAAATTTGGTAAGAGCAAGTACATATTATAACTTTCATATTGAGAGACAGAAACTTGTCTCATTTATGATTACAACTTCCCAAGACAAAGCTTATAAAGTGGTTAACAATAGGTGTACAATAAAGATTTGGGATAGAATAAATAAATATAAGCGACAGTGTGAACCACTCAGAGAGAAAGTAACACTGACATAGTACAGATGTACAACAGGAGAGATAAAGACAGAGTTCAGATATAGATGTCAAGGGACACGGGCTCAGGAATTTACAGTTCTGGCTGCCCTTAGTTTATAAGTAATTTAATAGTAAGCACTACTGTGTATATGTATGGTAGTGTGAGCAACATGCACAAAGGAATGGGGTGTGATTGAGCATTGAGCATGGCAGAGTCATTAAAAGTAGTCTGGTAAGAGAGGAAAAGATAGCAGGGTAGGCAAAGAATGTAAACCAATTTATCCATTAAACAAAAAGCCATAAGTAATATAAAATTAATATACTAAAAAAAAAAAATTTCTGGCAGCTGGGCAGGGAATAGATTAGACAGGAAATGAAAAGAGAAAAGATTAGATTCCCTACTCCAAGTGTGGTCTGCAGACCAGGGGCAGCTACAGCATCACCTGGGAATGCCTCAGAAATGTAAAAACTAGGGCACCTGGGTGGCTCAGCTGGCTAAGCATCCGACTCTTGATCTCAGCTCAGGTCTTGATCTCAGGGTCGTGAGTTCAAGCCCCGAGCTGGAGCCTACTTAAAAATAAAAAAATGCAGAAACTTGACCCCGCAACTGAAAATGGAATCTGTATTTTAAGATCCTTGGTAATTTGTATGCATATTAAAATTTGGGAGGCTCTACATCACTTGGCATCAGGGAAATACAAATCAAAACCACAATGAGAGGGCGCCTGGGTGGCTCAGTTGGTTAAGCCGCTGCCTTCGGCTCAGGTCATGGTCCCAGGGTCCTGGGATTGAGCCCCACATCGGGCTCCTTGCTTAGCAGGGAGCCTGCCGCTCCCACTGCTTGTGCTCTATGTTAAATACGTAAATAAAATCTTAAAAAAAAAAAAAAAAAACACAATGACATACCACCTCACACCAGTCAGAATGGCTAAAATTAACAAGTCAGGAAACGACAGATGTTGACAAGGATGCAGAGAAAGGGGAACCCTCCTACACTGTCGGTGGGAATGAACACTGGTGCAGCCATTCTGGAAAACAGTATGGAGGTTCCTCAAAAAGTTGAAAATAGAGCTACCCTACAACCCAGCAATTGCACTACTGGGTATTTACCCCAAAGATACAAATGTAGTGATCCGAAGGGGCACCTGTACCCCAGTGTTTATAGCAGCAATGTCTACAATAGCCAAACTATGGAAAGAGCCCAGATGTCCATTGACAGATGAATGGATAAAGAAGATGTGAAATGAAATCTATCCATTTGCAATGACATGGATGGAACTAGAGGGTATTATGCTAAGCAAAATAAGTCAATCAGAGAAAGACAATTATCATATGATCCCGCTAATATGTGGAATTTAAGAAATAAAACAGAGGATCATAGGGGAAGAGAGGAAAAAATAAAACAAGACAAAATCAGAGAGGAAGACAAACCATAAGAGACTCTTAATCAGAGGAAACAAACAGGGTTGCTGGAGTGGAGGGGGGTAGAGGGATGGGGTAACTGGGTGATGGACATTAAGGAGGGCACGAGATGTAATGAGCACTGGGTATTATATAAGACTGATGAATCACAGACCTGTACCCCTGAAACCAATAATATATTATATGTTAATTTTTAAAAATAAATAAATAAAATATAAATAGAAGAAAAAAATTGGGGAGGCCCTAGACTAAAGGACAGAGGAGTAGCTGAAGGGTACTACAACTCCCCTAGTAAGGGCTGGAATCAAGGGAACTGAGAGAGAAAAAAGAACATTTACTTGCCCTTAAAAAAACAAACTAACCATAAGCAATAGTTCTCTGCTAATCGCTACAATTTCAATTACTCTTTTAAGAACAGATCACATAGTGTGGGGTGCCTGGGTGGCTCAGTCGGTAAGCGTCTGCCTTTGGCTCAGGTCATGATCCTTGGGTCCTGGGATCAAGCCCCATGTCAGGATCCCTGCTCAGCGGGGAGTATGCTTCTCCCTCTCCTTTGCTCATGCTCACACTCTCTCTCAAATAAATAAATAAAACAGATCACATAATGTACATTTGCTGCAAAGAGAAACCGCTTTCAAAATTTTGAACCTCTAATAAGAAAAAAAAATGTATTGAGCTCAAGAACAAAACAAACAAAAGTTCACAAAAGCAGTTCAAGAGGCAGAGAGATTACACACATTTTAAATAGTTTATCCAAGAACATTAATAATCTATCAATTTCTGAGAAGAAGAAAGACTTGCAACTTTAGTGAGATGGCACTTCCATTTTACAAACTGGGAGAAAATTAGAGAAGTGCATTTGAGGATTTTAAGCTCCAACTATATAATATTTTTCTAAACTCATGAAAATTTCCATTTTTACAAGTGATATGATACAAGTAAAATTAATGTACATAGTTGTCAAATGGTATTTTCCCAAATTTGTTATTTAATAAGCCCTACCAAAATCACAAAGAGACTATCTTTCAGTATTTTGTATTTCTGTGTGCATCAATCTTTAGGTCACTTGAAAATCAGTATGATGGACTGAGTACTAAATGACACCAAAGAATTGTTAATTTTGTCAGGTATCATAACCACGTTAGGGTTATATAAGAAAATGTCTAATTTTTTAGGGATGTATACTGAAATATGTAAGGGTGAATAAATTTGCTTCTAATACCTTACAAAAAGAAAGAAACACACAGAAAGGAGATGTGGCAACATCTTGATAACTGCTGAATCTGAATCAGAAGTTGGCAAACCGGAGCCCAACAGCCCATTTTTATATGGCCTAGGCTAAGTGGTTTTCCATGCTTAAAGGATTGTAAAAACAACAAAGAAAAATATGCAACAGAGACCAAATGTTACCACCAAAACTTAGAATGTTTACTAGCAGGCTCTTTATAGAAAAAGTTTACTGACTCCTATTATAGATAATGGGCACGTAAGAATTTATTGCACTATTTTTCTCAACTTTTGTGTACGTTAAGGTATGGAAAATTTTGAGTATCACACTAAAAAATTTTTAAATATCAATCCACAATAGAGAAAGACAAATCTAACAAACCCTGATAATGCTTTAACAGCAACCAAGCAAAAAAACCACTCCACAGTTTGCTAACATTCAAAATGTACTTTAAACAATGAAAAGTGAGGGGAGCCTGGGTGGCTCAGATGGTTGAGCATCCCACTCTTTATGTCGGCTCAGATCACAGTCTCAGGGTCATAAACAAAATTTACAAATCACTCAACATAAAATTTAATAACTTTTAAAAAATCTTATAATTAGGCAATACTTACTGGAGATCCAAAGTTATGTCCAACTTCATGAGCAAAAGTAATGTGAGAGACTTTGGGGGGTACATGAGACCCATAGTTCTGAACAGTAATAATTCCAGTGTTTAAGGACTTCTTCTTACCATCTGAATACAGCTTACTTTTTTCACATATTCCTCCAGAGCTTCCTAATTCAGAACAAAAGATGGCTAAATTAGCATCTATTTACCCCCAAAGTAACTTTCTAATATATGCTATATTAAATTAAAACATTTTATATATCCCACACATATCAAATACTCAAAAGTTTCTTTTGTCCAAGATTAGGAAGTCATTTCAAATAAGTTTTAATGGTACACATAAAGAAACTCCCAGGACTTCGTACAAGGCCCTTAAGAAAATGTTTTTCATAATCATAATATTCCCTAATTTTTGTTCCCATTAATTGAGCAAAACAAAAGTTTCTGTTAAATTTGAATATACCCATATTTACACAAAGCCTATACCTTCTCATTTTAAAAAAAAAAAAAGAAAGAAAGAAAGAAAACATTTAATTTAAATGAAAGTTGAACAAAATATTCTCAAGTAGATTCTGAGAAAGTCACTTCCATAAATAACAGTAGTGATGCACAGGAGTACATGATTCACTATCTTGAGAGGCAATATACATATATTTTTTTAAAAAGAAAATCATTAGTAGTTGCAAGGGGCTGGCAAGGAAGTAGAGGGATAGAGAGAGATTTGTAAAAGGGTACAAATTTCCAGTTATAAAATGAGTAAGGTCTAAGTATCTAATGTATAACATGATGACTATAGTTGATAACACTGTATTGTATAAGATGAAATTTGCAAAGAGAGTAAAACTGAAACATTCTCACCAAAAATAAATAATATGTGAGGTGACAGATGTGTTAACTCATTGGGGGGAATCCTTTCAAAATATACATGAATATCATATCATTATGTTGTACACTTGAGGTATCTTACAATTTTGTCAGTTATACTTCAATAAAGTGGGGGGGGAGGAGAAGAAAAGAAATACGTCCAGTGGGCAAGAAAAGGGGAGTGGGAGGGAAGGAAGGATAGAAGATGTATGGAAGGGGAAGAAAGCAAATGTGGAAAAATGTTAACCGATTAATCTATCAGGAGTTCACTATACTATTCCTGCAACTTTTCAGCAGGTTTGAAATTTTTTTCAAAATAAGTTCAAAAAGCTGAATTATGATTTTCCAATGTGTCTTGAGAATACTTTCAAATTGTAAAAGAAAACCTATAACACTACTTCTATTATACATATTAAATCACTTTGTAGTTCACCTGTTCCATAATAGTAACTTTCCAAAATAGCCTAATGCCAAAATGAAAGTACTTGTACATCTAAAGGCAGTTAATATAAGAAATTAAAAAAAGAACAATGGGAAAATCAGAAACTGGCTGGCCAACCCATGTCTGTATGTACACTGTACTGAGAAGAACACAGTTCTTTTAATAACTCTGAATACATCTTAGTGAAAATTATTTAGTTTACATTTACATGTAAAGGGTTTCTCTCTTTGATTTTTTTTATTAAAATACAATCAAATGTTAGGATGTTCTGATAACTGATCAAATTATTTCAAATTAGCTTTCTATATGCAAAATTACAACCAAGTTATTAAGCCATTAAAACATCTAATGTTTATAATCCCTGATAAAGCATATAATAGAAGGCAATGAAAAATAGATTTGCAAGAATGGCATGACACTACAACTGCTACCCATTCATTTTAAACATTAGAAAGTAAATTTAACAGGGACACCTGCGTGGCTCAGTCAGTTAAATGTCTGCCTTTGGCTCAGGTCATGATCCCAGAATCCTAAGACCGAGCCCCACATCAGGCTCTGCACTCAGTGGGCAGTCTGCTTCTCCCTCTGACTCTACCCCCCTCTTGTGCTCTCTCTCACTCTCTCTTAGTTTTTTTTTTCAAAAAAAGGTAAATTTAACACGAATTACCATTATGATTTAGGAAGCTAAAATAATAAGCGCCACAGAAAACTGAAAGACTGAGCTATATGCAGATTTTAACCAGCACAAGATGGAGAACCTTTATGATATTCAGAACTTACTACCTTTTCTACAAAGAAAACTGACAGCAAATGATTTATGAATATTTAATATATTTTCTTAGGCTACTTCTCTTTTGGAGATGAGTCTAAGGATTGTATCACTACTTCTGGAAATTAGAAAAGATACGAATAAGCACTCTGTAATAGTTTTAAACAAATAGTAAATTAATATCCTGCCTTAATGAAGAGCTATCATATGCAAATTGGTCCAATGCAGTACTGTCAAACTTGAATTAAGCATAAAAGACTCCACACTGTAAATCTCTATCAGTTAAAAAAAGAAAAAAATAAATAGCATGTATTAAAAACTCTGATAATATATTTTTCTGTATTTTTAAGGTCTATACAGTTTAAGGGAAGATCAGACATAAATTTGAATGTACTCTTCTGAAAATAGTCTTTGTAATTTTACATCATGTTTAACATCTTAGTAAATGCTTTTGGTTTTAATGTGTATCACTTACAGAAAAGTTTAGTATTTGTTACAAACTAATAACATATGTTAAAATAACTCAATTATACAGAAAAAATAAGACTATATTTAATTTTATAAGTTATGGTTTAATTTTTTTTTGGCAGTAGTGCACTAATTTTTTTTAATTCCAATATAGTTAACATAAAGTGTTACATTAATTTCAGGTGTACAATATAGTGATTCAACAATTCCATACCTTACCCAATGCTAAGTTATGGTTTAATTTTTTACAAAATAATGCAACTAGTTCTGATGTGCCAGAAACTCAATCAGTGATATTATATATACCTATAGCTAAACCATAGCTCAAGTTCAGTAACTGCTTTATATTATACATTTAAAATTTTACTACATGTAGTCATCATTACAAAATACAAATTGTGAATAATAATGAGAAGGGCAAAATTTTATTATTTTGAGTTAAAAGCTATTACTGATGGATAGATGGCTCAGTAAACAAAGAAGGATAATGACATTTTTTTTTATCTACAGTACAGCCTGAGAGCTAAAGTCACAGAATATTACTCCCAAACTTTAAAACAGACCCCCAACCCCAGGCCCCAAATTAGAAAAACTACAGGGTAATATAACATAATACCCTGACAGAGTCCACAAGTACAGTTTTGATGTGAGCAGGCCTAAACACTTAAAACTTAACAGTAGCATACTGATCATGCAATATTAATCTGAGCAGTAATTTTGAATCAGACAATAGTTCCACTCCCCGACAGGTTATCAGGAAATGTCCTAGGGCATTTGTCTTTCATGTCTGGAGAACAGTATTCACAAGTAATAGGAAGGGACAAGAGATGTTAAACATCCTGCATGGAACAATCCAGACTGCACAAAATGCCAGTATTAACTGTCCTGTTGTAATATTCTAATGATGTAAATCTCCCAGCCTTATAATTAGACTTTTAAACAACATGTTAAGAATTTGATAGGCTGTGGGTTATCTTGAGAACCCTAAGTTGAGCTCTGTATGCCCTTAAATCCTAATATGTAAAATCAAACTAAAATTTCTAAACTAAGAAAAACAGAAGAGACTATTGCTAACAACTGAAATGTCTCAAAAAATGTTTTTCACAAATGGTCAGAAGAATACAAATGGTTCAGGATTAACTACAGAGATGAATTCCAGAGCTAGCCTTACTCAGTGGCCTGCCCAAACTGAGACTATGTTCATTAGGATAACATTAAGAAGGATAATATATGAACAGAATGCACATTAATATATTAAAAAAAAAATGACCCCTCTCAAAAGGCATGTTGGAAGGGTGCCACAAATGAAGTAAAATAAAAAGATTATCTAATATAAGGAATTTACTTAGTTAAGGAATCAATGCTCCAGTCTCTAAATTAAATGATAAGAGGCTACCTGCTTAACACAGAACTGTGCTCATACAAAGAAAAGTTTAAAGAAATCTTGCCAGATTCATAATCAACACTGACTTTGTTTGGAAGACCAGATTCCCTTTTTTTTGACTCCCTTCTAATCCCTGTGTAATTTCAAATGGGAGCGTCCAAGCCAGCCCAGTTCACTAGTTGTTTCCACTAATTATGGAGTTGGGCAGGAGGTGCTGTTTTCCTGATTAAAGAAACCCAAGGCAGTACCCAACTACAGTATGATATTAAATAAGAATAAAAAGTAGTGTAAGAAGACTTAAAAACAAGAAACCTACTATTCAAATGTTTCAACTTTTACTGCTTTTCCCAGCTTAACTGAGTCAGTGAAGACTATAGCTAATAATTTGAGTAATATTCTGTGAAAATTAACATCACAACAAAACCCTCCACACCACCATCTATTTGTAGTAAAATATCTGTAGAATTAAGTGAAACTAAGCTAAATAATACAACAAAATCAAAATTAATTAGGCCAAATAAAAATGAAAAAACTAAGAAACAGTAACAGATCACAAGCTGAACAGATCAGCTATGAAATGGTACTTTTTAATAAACAGATAACCACAAAAATTACTAAGATCTGTAGACAGGAACGTGCAGTCTCAAAAAGGACAAAGAGAAGAAATTACAATGAAAAATAAACACACTGAAGCAAAATGACTTACCTAAATTTAGCGAGAACAGACAAGAACCCAGTCTCCTAGCTCCCAAACCAGTGCTCTTCCCATTATGCCATGACAATTACCCAAAATGATGTCTAAATATTAAAGAGTAGAACTCTTTTATAACTTCTCTTTCAAAAAAATGGATTCCAACAATACAAAACCTCTATTAAAATGCAGGAAACATTTCAACTTCTTATCAGAAACATCTTAGAGAAAGCTAGAATATTATAGTATATAATACTTAGTAGAATAACTACCAAATGCACTGAACCTAGAGTCAAAAGGTCTAGACTCTGGGTTCTGTGTGATTCTGGGTCAGTCACAAAGTCTCTAAGTCCAAGTTTCCTCATCTGCGGAATGGAGGTAATAATACCTACACCTCAGAAGGGTACTGAAATAATCAATAAAACCAATTATAGATTTTTCCCTATAAAAAAATACAATGTTGGGTGCCTGGGTGGCTCAGTTGGTTAAGCGTTTGCCTTAGGCTCAGGTCATGATCTCAGGGTCCTGGGATCGAGCCCCACGCTCAGCTCGAGCTCCCTCTCTCTTTGCCCTTTACCCCGCTTGTGCACTCTCTCTCAAATAAATAAATAAAAATCTTTTTAAAAAACACAATGTGAGTCAAATATAAAACTCAGTTCAGGTAGTCAAAGGGTAAAGGGAAGAGGAGAAAACCATCAATGTCATGTTAAGGCAGGTACCCTATACTAGAAAAAGCTGGCTCAAAAGAACAAAGATCAGGGCGCCTGGGTGGCTCAGTTGGTTAAGCATCTACCTTCGGCTCAGGTCATGATCCCAGGGTCCTGGGATGGAGCCCCACATCGGGTTCCTTGATCAGTGAGGAGTCTGCTTCTACCCTGCTCCCCACCTCCCTGCTTGTGCTCTCTGCTCTTTCTTGGGCTTTCTCTCTCAAATAAAATATTGGGAGAAAAAAAAAAAAAAGAACAAAGATCCCTTCTCTTTTCCACTCTGGTCCCCATTCTTCTGTCTCTCCCTAGCCCCTTCCCAACAGCTCTTAGAAAAAGGCTTCTAAGAACTGGAGTTGGGGGTTTAACATAGAATAAAGGAAGAGGGTATCAGATGAAGGACCTATGACAAAAATACAAGTTATATGTCCCATTTTCAGTCAAGAACTTTGCCCACTGCTGTTCAGTAAAATAAGCAGCACCACAAATGGTGGTCCAAATATCAAAATAACTAGATATAAAGGCGAATTGTCCTCCAAACCCATTACCCTAATTTAATCATGAGAAAAACATCAAAGAGACTGCAACAGAGGGGCATCCCACAAGATACTTGACCAGTACTCCTCAAAATTGTCAAGAATCATCAAAAGCAAAATAAGCCCAAGAAACTATAATAGTCAAGAAAAGATTAAAGAGACATGGTAACTAAATGTAATGTGGTATCTTGGATGAGATCCTAGAACAAAAAAGAGACCTTAGGTATAAACTAAAAAATCTGAATCAACTACGAATATCAGTCAACAATAAGGAAACTATAGGTTTGTTAATTGTAACAAATGTACCATACTAATACAAACTATTAATGATATGTATGGGTGGGGTGTACATGAATTCTCCATACTATTTGCTCAATTTTTCTGTGAATCTAAAACTATCCTAAAAATACAGTCTATTTCTGGGCGCCTGGGTGGCTCAGATGGTTAAGTGTCTGCCTTCCGCTCAGGTCATGATCCCAGGGTGCTGGGATCGAGTCCCGCATCAGGCTCCCTGCTCCTTGGGAGCCTGCTTCTCCCTCTGCTTCTCTCTCTCTCCCCCGCCCCCGTCTCTCATGAATAAATAAATAAAATCTTAAAAAAAAAATACAGTCTATTTTTGCATCTATAGATATGAGGCTATCTGAAGATTTTAAAAAACTGACCAAGCTCCTTCAGGAGCATTACATTCCTAATGAACAAAAGTCTGAAGCTGAAAATGTAAAACAGTTTCTGGTTTGAAATCATCCAATCACTTGCCCAGAAGCCATTCTATGAGTAAGTTTCCTTAGAGACAAAAATATGAATATGGTAGTTCTCAAACTTGAATGTGAATCAGAATCACCTGGAAGCCTTGTTCAAACAAAGACTGCTGCACTTTACACCTAGAGTTTCTGATTCAGTAGACTTGGGTGGGGTCCAAAAATTTGCATTTCTAACAAGTTCCCAGGTGATGCTGATGCTGATGCTGTTACAGTTAAGGAAGACACTTTGAAAATATAGTAATTTAGTATACTAATGGTAATTTACAACAAACAATCAAATGAATCCTTGAATTTTCACAGTACTTACTAATGAATAAGTAGAAGAAACCATAAACTTTATAATAAATCATCCAACTTATTCAAGAAGGGGAAAAGAAATTTCAGAATATACAAGTTATAAAACGTAAAATTATCATAGGAAAGAGTGAGATTATACAATCTGCTGACAATGCAAGTAACACAAAACCAGGACAGATCAACCTAAGAGACAAATATAAATCTCCAAAAATACTGTACTATGATATATAGTTCATGACATAAATCTGCACCTTAATGACATCATGAAAATGTGGAAGAAAAACAAAAGAAGCTTTGAAAATTGTGAAAGTAATATTCATTGCTGGCTTTAAAAATAAAGCAAGAAATATAAAAGCTAAAATATACTACTACTTAAAATGTTAAAATATACATCACAGATCAAACAATAAACTAATTAAAGAACAGGAATAGAAAAGCTTCCCTTACCCTGCATAAAGCATTCTATCTTTTAAAAAGATAGAAATGATACATCAGAAGAGATATTACCATATATAGCTCAAAAGATAACAGACTACTGATCAAACTCTTTATGGCAAAATTTATATTCCTAGGATTGTTTCTACCCAATCTTTCAATTAATAAATTTGTGTTTCTCTAAACTAGGTTCCTGAACTTATTAGACTGTAAGTTACAGTCCCCCTACCCCCACTGTAATGGGAAGGGGATTATCCTATCCCAGCTTTGTTAGTGACAGCAGTTTCCATGGTTAAGGAGAGACCCCAGCAGAGTTTGGGCCCAGGTGGTGAGGGTAGTGGAGCTGAGGGTACTGGGGCTGAGGGTACTGAGGCCTCCTGCTTACATCTCTTTTCAGGCAACACTTACCTTTTGTTAAAATAAAGGCTATAAATAAAATAATAATAAGGGCAGTCTTTCTTTTCTACCTACTGCTTCTGACTGGGGTTTCTCTGCTATCTCATTGCAGAACAGAAGCAAGAACATAGTTTTCCCCTTTTAATTCTAAGGACCTCTTTCCCAGAAAAGTTTTTTTTTAATTAATAATATTAACTTCTATGAAAAAATTAGTATTTCATTTTTGTTTTCAGAAATAAGCACCACTTTTTCCTCATGAAATTATTTCAGCCACTGAATATACCAAATGTCAGGCTATCTCCCTGTTAGTACTCATTTCAAAATAAAAAGCTAGTCCATCTATTTTTCTACTTACATTATGCTTATGACTCTTGCCTAACTCAAGCTCTTTAAATTAAGATATTGTACAGGCATCAGTTTCTACTATACTTTTATAAAATTTAATGTGCCCTGAAAATTGCTTGTTTGAAGTATTAAGCCAAGACATGGATAAACTACCTGAAGGTGCTCCAACCCAAGCCAGACCAAGAACACCATCATCAAAATCTCGGTCTGTGAAGACATAGGCCAAACAGTAGTCATCATGATTCTGCTCAGAATTCAATTCCAGAAACTTCTCCACACCAATATTTGGGAAACGGAAGGGATTTGTAGAGTCCTTTTCATCAGCAGTTGTGTTGATCTAAAATCCAAGACAACTATTTAAATAGGCAATTAATGTTAGCAGAGCCTATGTGTAAAGTCTTTGCTCACCTTCTTCTGCATCCGCCTGGACAATACGCTTGGAACCCAAGGGAAATCAGGCCTGAATTAAGGCTTCTACAATTGTTCCCACAGCCCCCATCCCTGAGCTGATCATAGAAGCCAAAAAGAAAAAAAAAAGAAAAAAAGGAAAAAAGAAAGGCTGAGTAGGAGAATTAAAATTGAGTATGTTAAAAATTTCTGGGCAAGTATCGACCAAATTTCTAAACAATGAACACTTGGGATGGAAAAACAAGTTCTGCTTTCAAAATTTCCAATAAAGGAAGTACAGTTTCTCAAATTTAATCTTGTGAGCAAGTCTCTTTCAGTACTAATCTCCTGCACATGGTGGAAAGTATAAGGATATAAACCCCTAAATTTTAGCTAATTACTAGAACATAAAATTGTTATCAAACCCAAGACCATCAATTCAACAGCCAAATCATTTCCTCGGTTCTGCTTGCCTAAAATCATACGAGTCAAGCCCAACAAAATGCAAGTTCAATTTTTTTCCCCGAATGTGGGCAAGAATTTTTTTTTACTCCCCATTCTCTTCTCTTACTGTATCAAGCTCAGTTCCTCCAGAATGCTTCTTTTGATACTTAGCTACTGTACTCCTAGTGCAGGTTCCTCCTTCACCATCTGAAGAATAATCAGTTCTACTGAACTACTTCTACTTGTTCTACTAAACAAAAACTTCATTTATTAGCCTCTGCCTCCTTTCAGAGACCCCTGCCTGTCCTCTGAAGTTCTAGAACAATTTGGCTTTCCCCAAGTCAGAAAATTACATATACAACTGTTGATACAGAATAAAAAGGGATATGCATGAAAGTAAACATTTTTTAGAAGGCAGTCCTCAGTCTATTGAAAATGTTAGTAGTAAAGGGAGGATATAACGTTGATAAAATGAGAACTGCAGGTCTTTCTAGGTTCCACACTCTTCAGTAAAACCAAGAGGCTCAGAAGCAGGATCACAAAAACACTACTGCGGGCAACTGCTTAAGGACAGATTTATGGTTTCTCTATTAACAACTAAAAACAATCAGTAATGGTCATCTAACAAAAAAAATCCAAAAGCAATCACGCTATATATTATAAATAGCCCATGCTTAGAGACATGCTATAGATGGCTTTTTCCCACTAAATAGTGAAATGAAATTCCCTCAGATTTTTATAATATTGGCTCCAAAAAAAATTGCATCTAAGTTGTAGTTAACTATATTAAAAATGAGATAATATTTAAATGTTTATTGATATAAATTTCAAATTAATGGGTCAGAAGGAATCTTCAGATGAGATTTAGTTAAAAGCTTGAAAACAACCAAATGCCACACTATCCATTCATATACATGCATTTCTTCATAATGCAAATCATTGTACTAAAAAAAAAAAAGTGCTTCACTATAATTTGTTCTGGTATTCCTTACTTTTCACTAGTTTGCATTTTATTGCTTTGCCTACTAAACAATAATTATTATCACTTTTACTTGCTCATTTAAGGACTTAAGTTACTCTCAAAATACAGGAAAGCAACTGATTATGAACAATTCTTATACTGTTTATCTACAAACCACATTTCACCTTAAAGTCCAATTTAACATTTAATCATATTACTAAGGACCATTTTTAACTATGCTATTAAATATATAACATGCATGAACAAAAACTATAAATTAGTCAATCATATTTTAAGAAAATTAGAAGCACAAATATAAAGAAATCTTATGGCAAATACTTTTGTAAAATGATTTTTTTTTTAAACTCAAGCTATTTATCTAGCTTATCAATTCAGATTCTTAAAAGCCTATACACATAGAAAGAATTCATATTTGGAAAATTTATGAAACCCAATTTTGTTAGTAATTTAATATCTACTTATTTAAATTTATAACACTAAAATTAACCATCAGTGAACCTGTGGCTCTAGGTGAGCATTTCTCAAAATGTGTTTTACAGTTCTTTGGACTCTCAGTTGACATTAATACAGAAAAGGTTCCATGGTCAAATGACTTTTGAAAATTATGAGTTTCTCTCCTGAAGGACTTATCGAAATTTGAGATATGTTAGTGTGTACTATGAATTTACAAGAAGAGAGCATAGTAGTGTTTTTCCAACTTCCAATTTTATTTAACCATTCTATCTATCCTTCCCTCCTCTAGAGCACCAAATGGGACACACTCTGAAAAATACTGCACAAGGCAAATCTTTAAAAACTGGGAAATGATAGGGCGCCAGGGTGGCTTAGTTGGTTAAGTGACTGCCTTCAATTCAGGTCATAATCCCAGAGTCCTGGAATCGTGTCCCGCATCGGGCTCCCTGCTTAGTGGGGAGTCTGCTTCTCCCTCTGACCCTCCCCCATCTTGTGCTCTCTCTCTAATAAATAAAATCTTAAAAAAAAAAAAAAAAAAACCTGGGAAATGATAAGGGGGTGCAGAATGTCAAGTACTCTATCTGTAGTTTTTGAGAGACTAGGGCTTTCTAACTGGCATATTAATCAGATAGAATACAGAATGACAGTACCTCTTTTGCAGTCCAGATTAAAGTCCTATAGATTTCATTTTTACATGATAAACCTAGTATCCCTGTGTGTGTCTCTGTGTGCGTCTGCGCATGTTGTGTAAAAGCCAAGAATAAAGATAAACTGGATCAGCAAAACAATCTAAACTATTAAGGCATAAAAATGAAGTAAAAAGCATTTTTCTTTTTATAAACAAGGTCCTTGTTTCTCTTTCGTAATGTTCTGAACTATTAAAATTCCTTACTCTTATTCGTTTCACCATGAAACTGATGTTACGGATTCCGGAGAAGTCTGTAGTCTGGTAAATCGTATCAATTGCTTTAACGTGACTGGATATCTATAGATTTAAAAAAAAGAATAACATTTTAGAGGCAATATTAAAATGTGAATAAAGCTGTGAATTTCTATTTTCCGAATCAAGAATGTTCCACCACACTCAAATTTTAAAATGTCTACATTATATAGTGGATGAAAAGATGAAATAGATTAGTGAGGTGGGGCTAAGAGGGAAGATTCTGTGGCTTTTCCAGACCCTTCTCCAGCCAGAAACAAACATCACTCTTGCTTCAATCACATAAAACTTTGTTTCCTCAATCAATCCTGCAAGGTCAGACCTCCGTGCCTTTTCACATGCTATTTCCTTATGAGTATCTTTATCCATCAGATTCAGTTCAAACATCTCCTGTAAGAACTTCCCTGATAGGGGTGCCTGGGTGGCTCAGTGGGTTAAGCGTCTGACTCTTGATTTCAGCTCAGGTCGTAATCTCGGGGTCATGGGATCGGGCCCCCACATCAGGCTCTGCACTGGGCATGGAGCCTGCTTGGGA
The DNA here is from genome assembly GCF_037043125.1 of Eumetopias jubatus. Lineage (NCBI taxonomy): Eukaryota > Metazoa > Chordata > Mammalia > Carnivora > Otariidae > Eumetopias > Eumetopias jubatus. The sequence goes on from NW_028274813.1 coordinate 99,266,423, forward strand.
TTCGCTCTCTCCCTCTGCCCAAGCCCGTGCCCCACTCCCACTCTCTCGTGCTCTCTCCCTCCAAAAAAAAAAACTTCCCTGATAATGTCAGGACACTCAGTCATCCTCTGACTTCAGGCTTTCTATTGCTGCACTAGTACACATAATCTTTAAAAGTTTTGTTGACCACTTATTATATACTAGGCACTGTTTTAGGTGCTGGGGACACAATGGTGAAAAACAGAAAAGGTCCCTATAAATTTACAAAGATATTCTAGAGGGTGACGGGAGAGAGGAAGTAACGCAAATATAAATAAGATACATTAAGATTTGCTAAATTCTAGGGCACCTGGGTGGCTCAGTTGGTTAAGCGTCTGCCTTCAGCTCAGGTCATGCTCCCAGGGTCCTGGGACTGAGTCCCACATCAGGCTCCCCTTCTCTGCGGGGAGCCTGTTTCTCCCTCTCCCTCTGCCTGCCACTCCCCCTGTTTGTGCTCTCTCTCTCTCCCTCTCTGTCAAATAAATAAAATCTTTAAAAAAAAAGATTTGCTAAATTCTAGGAGAAAATTAAACATGGTGACAGAACATAAAGGGATTCTCTATTTACCTAGCTGACTCCCAACTAAATTCTCTGGCTTCTAAACCACTTTCCCATCTTCATTTATAAAAAGCATTCTTGCTATAGTTTATGTAAAAACATGTATATATTCTTTTAAAATTATTTTCAAAGAAATTACATAAACTTAAGATAGTCAAATAGAAGTATTAACAATAATTTCAAAAGTAGCCCAGGCTGCCAAACTGATAAAGTTCTAACAGTGCTGACAAGGTCCATTATAAATTCATGCTATTGAACCTCAGCTTGGCTTGGTAATCCCTTATCCAATTCTGTTTCTACTCCATTCCCAACGGTGGTAGTTCAAACATTCCTCCACAGATGATTATACTTCATACTTTACTGAGACTTCATCTTTACTTCCCTCCCTCTTTACCTTCAAATTTTTCTATATTCATCCATTTCTATCTTCCTCAAAGGGTAATTCTTCCTTAAAAGGAAGCTTTTCTTTATTCTCATCCCAATCCTTACTAAAACGTCAAGAACACTGTTCCCTATCAATTTTTCTCTCATATCTTACATTGCTTTTCTATTGGATTATTTTCCTCTTCCTACCAACTTACTCATCTATTCTCTGTCCTCCTTCCACCCCCATATTACTTCTAAGTCACCATATTTGTTTCTATTTTTCACATTTCTTAAAACCCTCACTGCTTTGGCCAACCCATTTATTACTGTTTGCAACGTTTTCACCCTCACAACTCTATCAGCTTAAAACTCATCAATAATCTTCTAGTAAATAAAAACCAGCTACCTTTTGTAGTCATTTTTTTTTCAGTATTATTGAGGTATAATTGACAAATAAAACTGTAAGGTGTTTAAAGTGTACATCTTGATTTGATTTGATATAATCTTGATTTGATTTGATATACACGTGAAAGGACTCCCCCCCGCCCCCCCCCCCCGGCATCTAGCAAATTAACACACTGTAGTCATTCTCTTTGATCTTTCTGCAATATGACACCGTTAGCCATGCATTTGGTTTTGAAACTTGTTTCTTCCTTGGCTAATTCCATTTAATCTCCTACCTGTTTTACTATTATGTTTTACCCCATAGCTTCTCTTCCTCATCCTATTCACTATATACAGATATTATCCCCCCAGTTTCTTCCCTTTTAATTTCATTCTCTCCCATTACTTCAACTCCATCTTTTGTATCCTTAAATTCTATGCAGAAAGCTTAAGGTTGGGCTAACTTCTCCCAAGCTCCAGATCTACATTTTCAATATCCTAAGGAATGACCACTTGGCTCTTAAACACATCTAAAATTAAGCTCATCACCACCATCAAAATGAGTTCACCATTTATACTAGTGGGACCTACATTCTCTTAGTCTCAAATCAAATTTGGAGTCAAAATGCATTATCAAATTCTCACTGGGAATCTTCAACAGAAAGGACATTTTGAAGAGTCTCTCCAAAAACTTTTTACTTTAATAAGGGTGAGAAGACAAAAAACGCAAATAGCACAACTCTGAAAGTGCTGAGTACAAAACAAAAATAAAAACAAAAAACAAGCACTAAGTACAATGGGAATACAGAATAGAAATTAAATACTTCTCGTTAGAAGGATTCCTCTATTCTTCCCTCCTTTAGGACCACAGCTGAAAATTTCACCCCGTTTTCAAAGCTAAGCTCCAGTGTCATCATCTTCACGAAATCATTTTCTTACACCTGTTTTGGAGGATTCTAAAATATCCTAACTGGTCTTTTAGTCTGTGTACTTATCCTACATATTTTATAATTATTGAAAATATGTATTTTTTTTCCAAAAAAGGGATATGCCTTAACTTTAATTCTTAGAGGAAAATAGAGGTGTAATGAAACAGTATGAGAACTCCTAAAATAGTAGCAAAATTATAAATACCTGGGCAATCACAGCTTCTCGTGTTCCATAATATTTAAAGAACAGATGATCAGTCTGAATATAAAGCTGACAAGTATTTCTTTCAGCTGAAGTTGTACGTTTTTTCCTCAGGTGTTCTGGACCATTAACAGCATGTTCTTCTTGAGGTGTCTATATGTCAAAAAAAAAGTCATTTCTGATAATTAGTATGCTTCACTATTATTATAAATTTACATAGCTAAGAACACATTATGTAGAATTTCATATTCTATTTTATTATGGAACACCAGAGGTATTCCCCCACACCGTTAAAAATTCTTCATAAACCTCGCTTTGAGCCTCATAACATTCCACTGTATAGGTGATCTGTAATTTATTCAAGCAATTCTTCCACTTTTAAACATTTTCAAAACCTACCTTTTAATATGTAATCATTTAAATATAAAGCAAGTCTTATAGTTGTTTATAATACTTTGATATCGTCTTCTATCTCCCTCTAATACCCAATCTATTACCCAGTCCTGTCAAATTGATCCCTTAAATACCTAGGGAATATGCCCATTATCTAGGGCGCCCGCACATCACCCCAAGCTACCATCACTTACTACCTAGAATACTGCAATAATAGCAATATAATCCATCCATATCCACTACTGGCCTTCACTCTATTCTCCATACTGCATGCAATCTTTTCAAAATGCAAATTTGCAAATATAACCCACCTGTACAATAGATTTCAAGGCTTCCTCCTGCACTAAGGATAAAGTCCTAAATCCTTTACATGTGCCACCAAATTAGCATTGCAGTCTCTGCTTACCTGCCCAGTTTCTTCTCATTCTATATTATTTCAAAGAGAGAGACTATCTACCACAGAACTCAACTCTTGCTCTCTGTGCTACAGTTAAACAGGCCTTCTTTCCAATCCTCCACCATCGTCTGTCTCCTGACGGTCTCTGCACATACTACCATTGTCTCTCCTGACCTAGCTAACTTCTCCCTTCAAACTTAGCAAAGGTCAATTTATCCATCATACCACCTCACAGAACCATATTCCCATGTCCCTTACATAGTGCGACTTTAGTTTATTATGTGGTGATTGGTTTAATTTCTGTCCCCAGCCCACCATCATTACTTCAACCACTAGAATATGAGCTCCAGAAAGAAGAAACTACCTCTGTGTTTGCTTCTCGATATACTGCTATCACCTAACACAGACTTGGCAGGCAAACAGTAGATATTCAGTATGTATTTGTTTTGTTTTGTTTTTTAAGATTTTTTTAACTTATTTACTCATGAGAGACAGAGAGAGAGAGAGGCAGAGGGAGAAGCAGGCTCCCAAGGAGCAGGGAGCCCGATGCGGGACTCGATCCCAGGACCCTGGGATCATGACCTGAGTAGAAGGCAGACGCCCAACCATCTAAGCCACCCAGGCGCCCAGTAGTATGTATTTGTTTAAAGAATCAGCACTGCTACTGAACCCAAGCACTTAAACATTTGCTGACATCTAAGAGCTCCATTTTAAGTGAATTTTGATGACATAGTAACAGAGAATTCAAATTAAATTAGATTTTAAGCCACAATTCCAAATTTACACTCACATTTTATACTTTCCTTCTCCCTTGACAACTCCATGTTTGTTCTCTCAATTACTGCCTTCATTTTACCTTTATTTATTTTCACTGAGTAGAGCATTCTAGGATGGCAGTTACTCAGTTTCAGCACACTGCACTGTCTTCTGTTTTCAACAGTCTCCAATGAAAAATGAGCTGTCATTTCAACTGTTGCTTCTTTGAAAGTGACTGGACTTTTATTATTGGTTGCTTTTAAGAGTATATATCTTTTGGTTTTTAGACTTTTCTAGTAACATGCTAGGGTGTTACTTTCATTGGAAAGTATTTATCCTACTCTAATTGCAGGGTTTACCAAATTTGTTGATATCCTCTATCATATTTGGAAAACTCTCTGCCATATCTGTCCCTATTTCACTCTCACTTTTTCCCCCCTGAGATATCAATTATACATATGCTAGACCTTTTTAAGGAATCCCTTATCTATCTTTTTTGTATTTTTCTATCCTTTTGTTTCTTAGTGGTTCACTCTGTTTTCTTATGATACACCATCCAGCTCTAAACCCATCAAATTCTTTATTTCTGCTGTTATACTTTTCAATTCTAGAATTTTCATCAGGCTCTTTTTTTCATTTTCAGTTTTCTGCTGTAATTTTAAATTCCATCTTTATGTATTTGACCATGTTGAAGTCTGTATGTGTCTGATCATTTCATCATATGGAAAACTTTAGGTTGTTTACATGTCTGGCATCCCAGCTAGAATGTAAGCTCTCTGAGGGTGTATACTCTATGTCATTTATTCTTGTATCACTGATGTTTAATATACAATAGTTTTCCCCTCTTATTCTTCCATCATGTTGTCTTGTTTGTTCATAGGCTTATTATTTTTAACTGAGTGCCAGACAACATACATGAAAAACCTCAGATACAATTTTAGGCTTCAGGTGATGATACCTTTCTCAAGACAAGATTTATTTTTTCTTCTGGCAATCAGTTAGGCTTGATGCACTAGTAATCCTGGATCACCTTACTCTAATTAGACATTAAGCATCTGTGATACAGAATTTTAATCCCCGTGACAGAAGGAGGTAGAACATTTTTTGACTCACCCTTACTCCCAGGGAGTAGCCCTTCAAGATCCCAACCTAAAGCCCTTCTGAGAGGCCGTAAGTACTATTTTTATCCTTAGCTTCAAGAATCTGCAGAGTTCTACTCAGCTTCTCAGTCTCTCCGCTACCTTATCGGGAACTAGAAGATACACCTGGAGAAAAGATAGCCCCAAAGGCCATGCTCACTTGTCTAGGCATTCTCATATTTTCCTAAGATCCAGCCCCATAATTCCTCACAGCCTTGTTCTCTCTTCAATGCTTCCAAATGCACACACAAACATGCACATGCAGACACACATATAAACATACACATAGGTACTTTTAAATATTTATATTTAAAAAATTTATGGGGCGCCTGGGTGGCTCAGTCACTTAAGCATCTGCCTTCGGCTCAGGTCATGATCCCAGGGTCCTGGGATTGAGCCCTGCGTCAGGCTCCCTGCTCGGCGGGAGGCCTGCTTCTCCCTCTCCCACTCTCCCTAGCTTGTGTTCCCTCTCTCGCTGTCTCTCTGTCGGATAAATAAATAAAATCTTAAAAAAAAAAAAAAAACTTGTATTTCGGGGTGCCTGTGTGGCTCAGTTAAGTGTCTGCCTTCAGCTCAGGTCATGATCTCAGGGTCCTGGGTTCGAGCCCCACATCTGGCTCCCTGCTCAGCAGGGAGTCTGCTTCTCCCTCTTCCTCTGGTCCCCCCCACCAGCTCGTGCTCATGTGTGCACACACACGTACGCTCTCTCTCTCAAATAAATAAAATCTTTTAACCAAAAGAAAATTTTATATTTTGACGCGAGGTTGGTTTTTATTAGCTGTTCTAAATAGGAAAAGGATTACTCTATTTCTTGAAAACAATTCCTTATTAGTTTTATGTATTGTGAATACTGTCTCAAAGTTTATAACTGTCTTCACTTTAAGGTGTCTTTTACTTTTAATTTTCATATAGTGAAATATATCAAATTTTAATAGTTAAAAGATATGTCATATTCAAAGTATTTCTCTACCCCAAAATCCAAAATATTTTTTAATATCTTTTCAAATGCTTTGCCCATTTTTTAACTGGAGCTCATGCATTTTTTTTAAGATAAAATAGTTCTTTGTATATTCTGGAGAAGTTTTTGTCAGATGTACTGCTGACATTTTTGCACAGTCTCTGGCTTTTTACATTTCTTTTTTCATTTTTTTTATGTTATGTTAATCACCATACATTACATCATTAGTTTTTGATTGGCTTTTTACATTTTCTTAACTGTGTCTTTTGAGATTTTAATTTGACAGAGTCCAGTTGATAAATTTTGTAGGGTATTTTTGTATCCTAAAAAATTGTTGCCTATGCCAAAGTGACAAAAATTTCTTTTTTTCTAGAAGTTTTAAGTTTTAGCCTTAAGCATACAGATTTATTATCTATTTTCAGCTAATTTTTATATAAGGTGTAGTGTACAGGCTGAGGTTTGATTTTTTTTTTTCTATATGGATATCCAATTAATTATGCCAGTACCATTTGTCAGACTGCTCTTTCTCGGGACTTTTGTGAAAATCAACTGACCCTAAGGACTCTCTCCTTAGGTCAAGAGGACACTATCTTGACTAATATGGCTTTAAATCAAAATCCTTTAGCTTTGTTCTTTTTTGAAAATTCTTTTGACTATTCTAGGTTCTTTACATTTCAGCCTATCAGAATCAGTTTATCAATTACTATAAATCCCCACTGAGATTTCAATAGGGGCTGCACTGACTGACTCTGCAGAACAATTTGGGGAAAACTGACAGTATATACTGAGTCTTCCAAACAATAAACACAGTATATTTCTGCGTTTAGACATTTAATTTTTCTTGGCAATGTTTTATAGTATTCATATGTCTTGTGCATATTTTATTAAATTTATTCTAAGTATTTTCTATTCTTAATGATATTTTTAGAGGGCTTTTTAAAATTTCATTTTCTAAATGTTCATTGGTATTGTATAAGATACGACTAATGTTTTTCATACTGACTTTGTATCTATCCTATATCCTTGGTAAATTTACTTATTAATTTTGTAACTTTTCCTAGATTCATCAGGATTTTCTAAGCCTACTCTCAATGTCACCTACAAATAAATGCAGTTTATTTCCTTTACAGTCTGTATGCCTTTCATTTCTTTTTCTTGCCTGATTATGCTATGACCATGATGTGTTATCTTCTTTTATATATTGCTGAGTTTGACTTGTTAATATTTTGTTTAAGAAATTTTGCATATATATTTAAGTTATATATATATATATATATATAGGCTTGTAGTTTAGTTTTCCTGTAATGTCTTTGTCTGGTGTGGGTATCAGGGTAATGCTGCTCTGACAGAATATGTGAAGAAGTATTCCCTTCTCCTTTATTTTCTTAAGAGCTTTGTATAAGATTGGTTTTTTTTTTTCTTTCTTAAATGCTTAGACTTCTATTGTGAAATATCTGGACTTGAACACTCCTTGATGGAAAATTATTAAGTATCAATCTAATACCATCATATACACACCTACTATTCTATTTCTGTTTGTTTTTCTTAATTTGTATCTGTAAAGGAATTAGCCCATTAAATTGGCTGTTGAATTTATTGGCTCAATGTGCTCAAATGGTACTGTTAATTTGTGTTTTCTCTTTATTTCTTGATTGGACTAGCTGGAGGTTTATCAGTTAATCTTTTCTACTGATTTCCTCTTGTTTTTATATCATTGATACCTCTCTTGTTACTTGATTCCTTCTATTTACTTAGAGTTTAATTTGTACTTCCCGGTCTAGCTTTTTAAGGTGGAAGCTTATGTGACTGATTTCTAGAACTTTCTTCTTTTCTAATATGATCATTTAAAACTTCAAATTCTTTGTTGTTAGCAAATGTTTCCTGTGCACTCTTCATTTCTTTGTATAGATCTAAATTTCCATCTGGTTTCCATCCTTTTTCTAACCAAAGAACATCCTTTAACTTTCCTTGCATTAAATTTCTTCCAGTGATTATTCAGCTTAAGCTGAATCTAACAAATTTTATTATTTTGTGTTTTTGTTATTCACTTCAAAATAGTTCCCAATTGCATTTGATGTGATATAATTTCTAAAAATTTCAGAATTTTCCAGACTTTTTGTTACTGATTTCTAATTCAATTTCCTTTAGAGCCAAGAACTTATTCTATATAATTTCAATCCTTTTAAACTTATTGGGACTTCTTTTATAGCCTAGCATATGTTAGCAAATGTTCATGTACACTTGAAAAGA